>NC_091295.1:68387202-68494702 GCF_038502225.1 Cherax quadricarinatus | reverse complement strand
TACTGTGGGTAGCTGCGAGATGCGGTAGGTAGCACACACACACACACACAGCACTACGGGTGCCTGCGAGGTACGGTAGTTAGCACACAAACACACACACACACACACACACACACACACACACACACACACACACACACGGCACTGCTGGTAGCTGCGAGGTGCGGTGGGTTGCACACACACACACACAGAACTGCGGGTAGCTGCGAAGTGCGGTAGGTAGCACACACAAACACGCAGCACTGCGGGTAGCTGAGAGGAGCGGTAGGTAGCACGCACTCACACACAGCACTGCGGGTAGCTGAGAAGTGCGGTAGGTAGAACACACACACACACACGCACACCCACACACACACACAGCAGTGCGGTAGGTAGCACACACACAGCACTGCGGGTATCTGCGAGGTGCGATAGGCAGCACACACACAGCACTGCGGGTAGCTGCAAGGTGCAGTAGGCAGCACACACACAGCACTGCGGGTAGCTGTGAGGTGCTGCTGTGGGGTAGTACTGCGAGGTGCTGCGAGATATGGTAGGTAGCACACACACAGCACTGCGGGTAGCTGCGAGATACGGTAGGTAGCACACACACAGCACTGCGGGTACTGCAAGGTGCGGTAGGTAGCACACACACACACAGCACTGCGGGTAGCTGTGAGCTGCGGTAGGTAACACACACACACACAGCACTGCGGGTAGCTGCGAGGTGCGGCAGGTAGCACACACACAGCACTGCGGGTAACTGCGAGGTGCGGTAGGAAGCACACACACAGCACTGCGGGTAGCTGCGAGGTGTGGTAGGTAGCAAACACACAGCAATGCGGGTAGCTGCGAGGTTCGGTAGGTAGCACACACACACACACACAGCACTGCGTGTAGCTGCGAGGTGCGGTAGGTAGCACACACACACACACAGCACTGCGGGTAGCTGCGAGGTGCGGTAGCACACACACAAACATACACACACAAACACATACAAACACACACATACACACACACAAACACACAGCACTGCGGGTAGCTGCGAGGTGCGGTAGATAGCACACACACAGCACTGAGGGAAGCTGCAAGGTGGGGTAGTAGCACACACACACACATCACTGCGGGTAGCTGCGATGTGCGGTAGGTAGCACACACACACAGCACTGAGGGAAGCTGCGAGGTGCAGTAGGTAGCACACACACACACAACACTGCGGTAGCTGCGAGGTGCAGTAGGTAGCACACACACACAGCACTACGGCTAGCTGCGAGGTTCCTTAGCACAAACACACACACGCACATCACTGCGGGTAGCTGCGAGGTGTGGTAGTTAGCACAAACACAAACACACACACAAACACATACAAACACACACATTCAAACACACACACACACACACACACACACACACACACACACACACACACACACACACACACACACACACACACACACACACACACACACACACACACAGCACTGCGGGTAGCTGCGAGGTGCGGTAGGTAGCACACACACACACACAGCACTGCGGGTACCTGCGAGGTACGGTAGTTGCAGCAGCACACACACACACACACACACACGGCGCGGGTAGCTGCGAGGTGCGGTAGGTAGCACACACACACAGAACTGCGGGTAGCTGCGAGGTGCGGTAGGTACACACTGCGGGTAGCTGAGAGGAGCACACGCACTCACACACACAGCACTGCGGGTAGCTGCGAGGTGCGGTAGGTAGCACACACACACACACAGAACTGCGGGTAGCTGCGAGGCGCACACACACACACACAGCAGTACGGGTAGCTGCGAGGTGTGGTAGTTAGCACACATGCAGCACTGCGGGTAGCTGCGAGGTGCGGTAGTTAGCACACACACACACACACACACACAAACACAGCACTGCGGGTAGCTGCGAGGTGCGGTAGGTAGCACACACACACAGCACTGCGGGTAGCTGCGAGGTGCCGTAGGTAGCACACACGCACAGCACTACGGCTAGCTGCGAGGTTCCTTAATTAGCACAAACACACACACACACATCACTGCGGGTAGCTGCGGGGTGTGGTAGTTAGCACACACACAAACACACACACACAAACACATACAAACACAGACATACAAACACACACACACACACACACACACACACATCACTGCGGGTAGCTGTGAGGTGCGGCAGGTAGCACACACACACACACACATACAGCACTGTGGGTAGCTGCGAGATGCGGTAGGTAGCACACACACACACACACAGCACTACGGGTGCCTGCGAGGTACGGTAGTTAGCACACACACACACACACACACACACACACACACGGCACTGCTGGTAGCTGCGAGGTGCGGTGGGTTGCACACACAAACACGCAGCACTGCGGATAGCTGAGAGGAGCGGTAGGTAGCACGCACTCACACACACAGCACTGCGGGTAGCTGAGAAGTGCGGTA
The DNA here is from genome assembly GCF_038502225.1 of Cherax quadricarinatus. NCBI lineage: Eukaryota > Metazoa > Arthropoda > Malacostraca > Decapoda > Parastacidae > Cherax > Cherax quadricarinatus. The sequence goes on along the minus strand of NC_091295.1, from coordinate 68,492,267 downwards.
GGTAGAACACACACACACACACGCACACCCACACACACAGCACTGTGGGTAGCTGTGAGGTGCGGTAGGTAGCACACACACAGCACTGCGGGTATCTGCGAGGTGCGATAGGCAGCACACACACAGCACTGCGGGTAGCTGCAAGGTGCAGCAGGCAGCACACACACACACAGCACTGCGGGTAGCTGCGAGGTGCGATAGGCAGCACACACACAGCACTGCGGGTAGCTGCAAGGTGCAGTAGGCAGCACACACACAGCACTGCGGGTAGCTGTGAGGTGCGGAAGGTAGCACACACACACAGCACTGTGGGAAGCTGCGAGGTACGGTAGGTAGCACACACACACACACACAGCACTGCGGGTAGCTGCGAGATATGGTAGGTAGCACACACACAGCACTGCGGGTAGCTGCGAGATACGGTAGGTAGCACACACACAGCACTGCGGGTACTGCAAGGTGCGGTAGGTAGCACACACACACACAGCACTGCGGGTAGCTGTGAGCTGCGGTAGGTAACACACACACACAGCACTGCGGGTAGCTGCGAGGTGCGGCAGGTAGCACACACACAGCACTGCGGGTAGCTGCGAGGTGTGGTAGGTAGCACACACAAACACACAGCACTGCGAGTAGCTGAGAGGAGAGGTAGGTAGCACGCACTCACACACACAGCACTGCGGGTAGCTGCGAGGTGCGGTAGGTAGCACACACACACACACAGAACTGCGGGTAGCTGCGAGGTGCGGTAGGTAGCACACACAAACACACAGCACTGCGGGTAGCTGAGAGGAGAGGTAGGTAGCACGCACTCACACACACAGCACTGCGGGTAGCTGCGAGGTGCGGTAGGTAGCACACACACACACACACACAGCACTACGGGTACCTGCGAGGTACGGTAGTTAGCACACACACACACACACACACACACGGCACTGCGGGTAGCTGCGAGGTGCGGTAGGTAGCACACACACACACACACAGAACTGCGGGTAGCTGCGAGGTGCGGTAGGTAACACACACAAACACACAGCACTGCGGGTAGCTGAGAGGAGCGGTAGGTAGCACGCACTCACACACACAGCACTGCGGGCAGCTGCGAGGTGCGGTAGGCAGCACACACACACACTCACACACACACACACACACACACACACACACACACACACACACACACACACACACACACACACACACACACACATGACTGCGGGTAGCTGCGAGGTGCGGTAGTTAGCACACACACACACACACACACGGCACTGCGGGTAGCTGCGAGGTGCGGTAGGTAGCACCCACACACACAGAACTGCGGGTAGCTGCGAGGTGCGGCAGGTAGCACACACAAACACACAGCACTGCGGGTAGCTGAGAGGAGCGGTAGGTAGCACGCACTCACACACACATCACTGCGGGTAGCTGCGAGTTGCGGTAGTTAGCACACACACACACACACACACACACACACACACACAAACACACAGCACTACGGGTAGCTGCGAGGTGCGGTAGGTAGCACACATGCAGCACTGCGGGTAGCTGCGAGGTGCAGTAGGTAGCACTCACACAGCACTGCAGGTAGCTGCGAGGTGCGGTAGGCAGTACACACACAGCCCTGTGGGTAGCTGCGAGGTGCGGTATGTAGCACACACACACACACACACACGCAGCACTGCGGGTAGCAGCAAGGTGCGGTAGGCAGCACACACACACACAGCACTGCAGGTAGCTGTGAGGTGCGGTAGGTAGCACACACACACACACAGCACTGTGGGTAGCTGCGAGGTGCGGTAGGTAGCACACACACACACACACACACAGCACTGCGGGTAGCTGTGGTACGGTAGGTAGCACACACACAGCACTGCGGGTAGCTGAGAAGTGCGGTAGGTATCACACAGACACACACACACACACATACACACACATGTGAACCAGCGATTAATTGGTAGAGCTGACAGTGGGTGGTTAATGATACGTCTTCGGAGGCTTCTTACTTTATTGTTAAGTCATTGTGGGTACACAGGCTTGTGTGTTGTGCCCATGGCTCGGGAGGGCCATCGCATGAGGGATCTACTAGTAGGCCTTGTGTCTTCCTGCTAGGCCGCTGTGTGAGTGAGCGAGTGTGGTACCAGCTTCCCACAGACCTGGACAGGCCCAGAGGGCAGCACTTTAGTGGCGCGAAATGTGAACTAAGCTGGCAGACAGCAGAGGCTGTCTGTGCAGACCGTACAGGCTGTCTACATACGCTCGGCCACCTGCCATATGGTCATCCCGACAATGTCTGGCGGTAAAAAAAAACTCGGTCTCTCTCTCGTAGGAACAGGGCACAGAACTCAAAATAAAAACATGTATATACATATGGACATGGAAAAAAAAACTTCCTTTAGGGAGGGAAGGAAAAACATGTGGGGTGTGCTAAACATCGTGGTCATAGGCAATACTGAAATAATTACTAGAAACACTCGATGTGACATGTGTGATGTCAGGCGTGATGTCGCGAGGTGACGTCAGCAGCACTGTGACATCAGCAGACATCTCGAGGTGATGTCAGGCAGACATCGTGACGTCATGAAGTCGGGCAGCATCGTCGGTGACGTCAATGTGATATGGGCAGCAGACCACAGCATGAGGCCTGGGACATCGGGCTCGGTAACTCACATGGCTTGTAGATCCACGTGACATCGCCCACACCCCACATGGCGTCGGGATCCACGTGGCGTCGTGATCTACGTGGCATGCTGATCTACATGGCATGCTGATCCACATGGCTTGCTGATCTATGTGGCATGCTGATGCACGTAGCTTCGAGTGGCCTTGGGCACTCGGATACACAGCTCTGGCAATGAATTCACATGGAAAACAGCAGAAAACACAGCAGAGGGAGTGAGTAGTGGTGAGTGTATGGTAGTGTGGTGGCATGGAGCGTGGGTGAGTGTTTGGCGAGGGAGGATCTGGCCACTTCCTCCTCTCAAACCCACAACACGGGGAAAAGCACACTGGACGCAGAAATCACCACAAAACTCACCTCTGGCTTGCTGAAACAGCTGTGCTGAGCTGAACAACAACAGCAACATACAAGTGACGCTGAACACGTGACTTGAGAAACAGCGTGGGACGCTGTAGCGTGGGATCACTGGGACGCCACTTACAATTCTCGGAGAAATTCGGCAAATTTCGGCTAGATCCTGCTTGTACCTAAGTCTGGATGCTCAAACGTGCAGACACAACATCAGGACAACTCGTTGAGAGATGGATGCTTCTTGTATAGGGTGATAAAGTGAAGATGACTTCATACCTCTTCCTTCCTCTCTCCAAGCAAACACAACTGCTGCGACCACCGCTTCCCACCAATGTGAACCAGCGATTAATTGGTAGAGCTGAAAGTAGTTGGTTAATGATACGTCTTCGGAGGCTTCTTACTTTATTGTTAAGTCGTGGTGGGTACACAGGCTTGTGTGTTGTGCCCATGGCCCGGGAGGGCCATCCCACGAGAGAGCTACTAGTAGGCCTTGTGTCTTCCTGCTAGGCCGCTGTGTGAGTGAGAGAGTGTGGGACCAGCTTCCCACAGACCTGGACAGGCCCAGAGGGCAGCACTTTAGTGGCACGAAATTTGAACTAAGCTGGCAGACAGCATGGGCTGTCTGTGCAGACAGTACAGGCTGTCTATACACACACACACACACACTGTGGGTAGCTGCGAGTTACGGTAGGTAACACACACACAGCATTACGGGTAGCTGCGAGGTGCGGTAGGTAGCATACACACACACAACACTACGGGTAGCTGCGAGGTGCGGTAGGTAGCACACACACACAAACAGCACTACGGGTAGCTGCGAGGTGCGGTAGGTAGCACACACACACAAACAGCACTACGGGTAGCTGCGAGGTGCGGTAGGTAGCACACACACGCAACACTACGGGTATCTGCGAGGTGCGGTAGATAGCACGGAGCCCCATCCTGGCTGCGGCTTGAGCAAGGGGTCCGCGGAGTAAGGCAATATGCATCACGCCAGAACGACTTTCTTTGAGTCGCACCCTCAAGAATGTTGCTTTGATCCTCTACACCCACAGAGGCGCTAAGACTATCTCATCTGTTTCTCTCCCTCTTTTTTTGTGTTTATCCTCAGGTAAGAGAGTGCTAGCTTTAATCAAGACTTTTCACACAAGTTTTATATGTTTTTTTTCAATTATATGTGAGAAATGTTTGAGAGTGGGTGTCTCTGCCTATACGATTTGTCACCACACAAAACTGTGTGTATATATATATATATATATATATATATATATATATATATATATATATATATATATATATATATATATATATATACACACACACACATGTATCATAGCATTCATTTTCATCTGAGAATCGACCACGCTTGGCTATTCAAAAATGACCCCCTCCCCTCCCTCTCTCTTACCCCGCCAGCACACCCCATCATCCCCTCTTTCCGGGGAAAAAATACATTAATTAACATATAATTAACAAATAATTAGCCTTAACATTTTCAGCTCATTCCAGTTTTCACAAATGTTAATCTGATAATTTGAGGTTCAATTTTATCGTTAAATCTTTTCGGTTAAATGTTACACCTCGTTTATTTATTTATTTATTTTTTTTCGTTTAAATTATTTTTTTGGCTTTACAGTTCATATTTGAAAAAAAAATGTTTTGGTGCTAACTGACGCAGTTTTTTCCCACTCTTATGTTCTTATTTGATTGGTGCCATTGGGTACGGGAGTTATTTCTTGGGTAGCTTTAGGTAGAGGTCGTTTTGATAAGGACCTGCCTCGCATGGGCCAGTAGGCCTTCTGCAGTGTTCCTCCATTCTTATGTTCTTATGTTCGGAGTTCTTCTTAGTGAAGAACTTTGTTCTTCAAGACTCAGTTGAAAACTTTGTTCTTCAAGGCACAGTGAAATCTCTTCTGGGTATCTTCATTTGTAGACGTTTCGCCCACCAGTGGCTTTATCGCCTCAAATTCAAGGACATGACGGGAAAGACTGTAGAACTATATACAAAAGATGAGGTAATCAGTCCCTCAGCCTTGGAACTGGTGAAGCACACCTTAATCTTGAAGACTCTGAAGCACAGTGGTGAAGATTGTAGCTGATATATACTGGCACCAAGCTTCACGCCTGTGCTTCACGCCTGTGCTTCACGCCTGTGCTTCACGCCTGTGCTTCACGCCTGTGCTTCACGCCTGTGCTTCACCCCTGTGTTTCACGCCTGTGTTTCACGTCTGTGCTTCACGCTTGTGCTTCACGCCTGTGCTTCACGCCTGTGCTTCACCCCTGTGTTTCACGCCTGTGTTTCACGTCTGTGCTTCACGCTTGTGCTTCACGCCTGTGCTTCACGCCTGTGCTTCACGCCTGTGCTTCACCCCTGTGCTTCACCCCTGTGCTTCACGCCTGTGCTTCACGCCTGTGCTTCACGCCTGTGTTTCACGCCTATGTTTCACGCTTGTGCTTCACGCCTGTGCTTCACGCCTGTGCTTCCCCCCTGTGCTTCACGAGTGTGCTTCACGCCTTTGCTTCACCCCTATGCTTCACTCCTGTGTTTCACGCCTGTGTTTCACGCCTGTGTTTCACGCCTATGTTTCACGCTTGTGCTTCACGCCTGTGCTTCACGCCTGTGCTTCACGCCTGTGCTTCACCCCTGTGCTTCACGCCTGTGCTTCACGCCTGTGCTTCACGAGTGTGCTTCACGCCTTTGCTTCACCCCTGTGCTTCACCCCTGTGTTTCACGCCTGTGTTTCACGCCTGTGCTTCACGCTTGTGCTTCACGCCTGTGCTTCACGCCTGTGCTTCACGCCTGTGCTTCACCCCTGTGTTTCACGCCTATGCTTCACCCCTGTGCTTCACCCCTGTGCTTCACGCCTGTGCTTCACGCCTGTGCTTCACCCCTGTGCTTCACGCCTGTGCTTCACACTTGTGCTTCACGCCTGTGCTTCACACCTGTGCTTCATGCCTGTGCTTCACACCTGTGCTTCACGCCTGTGCTTCACACCTGTGCTTCACACCTGTGCTTCACGTCTGTGCTTCACGCATGTGCTTCACCCTTGTGCTTCACGCCTGTGTTTCACGCCTATGTTTCACGCTTGTGCTTCACGCCTGTGCTTCACGCCTGTGCTTCACGCCTGTGCTTCACCCCTGTGTTTCACGCCTGTGCTTCACGCCTGTGCTTCACGCCTGTGTTTCACGCCTGTGCTTCACGCCTGTGCTTCACGCCTGTGCTTCACCCCTGTGTATCACGCCTGTGCTTCACCCCTGTGCTTCATCCCTGTGCTTCACGCCTGTGCTTCACGCCTGTGCTTCACGCCTTTGCTTCACCCCTGTGTTTCACGCCTGTGTTTCACACCTGTGCTTCACGCTTGTGCTTTGTGCTTCACGCCTGTGCTTCACGCCTGTGCTTCACGCTTCACCCCTGTGCCTATTTCACTGTGCTTGTGCTTCACACTTTGTGCTTCACGCCTGTGCTTCACACACCTGTGCTTCACACGCCTGTGTGCTTCACACCTGTGCTTCACGCCTGTGCTTCACACCTGTGCTTCACACCTGTGCTTCACGCCTGTGCTTCACGCATGTGCTTCACCCTTGTGTTTCACGCCTGTGCTTCACGCCTGTGCCTCACGCCTGTGCTTCACGCCTGTGCTTCACCCCTGTGCTTCACCCCTGTGCTTCACGCCTGTGCTTCACGCCTGTGCCTCACGCCTGTGCTTCACGCCTGTGCTTCACACCTGTGCTTCACCCCTGTGTTTCGCGCCTGTGCTTCACCCCTGTGTTTCACACCTGTGCTTCACCCCTGTGTTTCACACCTGTGCTTCACGCCTATGCTTTACACCTGTGCTTCACGCCTGTGCTTCACCCCTGTGTTTCACGCCTTTGCTTCACGCCTATACTTCACACCTGTGCTTCACGCCTGTGCTTCACGCCTGTGCTTCACGCCTGTGCTTCACGTCTGTGCTTCACACTTGTGCTTCACCCCTGTGTTTCACACCTGTGTTTCACGCCTGTGCTTCACGCCTGTGCTTCACGCCTGTGCTTCACATCTGTGCTTCAAACTTGTGCTTCACCCCTGTGTTTCACACCTGTGCTTCACGCCTGTGCTTCAGATTCTCCGAGACTACAGTACGCTTCACCAACTTCAAGGTTTAAGGACTGATCACCTCATCTTTTGCATATATATGGATCTACTGTCTTCCCACCATGTCCTTGAATTTGACAAATCCACTGGAGGGCGAAAAGTCTACAATAAAGATACCCAGATGTTGTACATGTGTCTAATTCCTCATCTTGTTGGTATTGTGTACCATTCATGTACACCTTTGTTCCACAAGACAATCGTTCCAATTTACTTCCTTAGTCTCATATCTGAAACAAAGATACCAGTCGTAGCAATGCAAATTTCTCGGACGATACTGGAGTTCGTATTAGATCCGTATTCATTAAGGGTCTCTAGGGTATCAGGCATGCCCAGGGTGCCAGGCATGCCCAGAATGCCAGGCACGCCCAGGGTGCCAAGCATGCCCAGGGTGCCAAGCATGCCCAGGGTGCCAGGCATGCCCAGGGTGCCAGGCATGCCCAGGATGCCAGGCATGCCCAGTTTGGGAAGCAAGAAAATTTTTCTGGCAGACGAGACTGTTCTCTTATATTCGCACAGCAGGCGTCTCCCGCCACGGTACACTGTAAATCTTGCGCATTATTTGTTCATTTAGGTTTGCCAGAAGTTGGCACTCATCGGTTCAAATAACCCTCCAAACTGCGACATCCCCACCTTTCTTTCAGAGTGGTGGCACTGCACTCTCCAACGCTCTTTCAGAGTGATGGCACAGCACTCTCCACCGCTCTTTCAGAGTGATGGCACAACGCTCTCCACCGCTCTTTCAGAGTGATGGCACAGCACTCTCCACCGCTCTTTCAGAGTGATGGCACCACACTCTCCACCGCTCTTTCAGAGTGATGGCACCGCACTCTCCACCGCTCTTTCAGAGTGATGGCACCGCACTCTCCACCGCTCTTTCAGAGTGATGGCACTGCACTCTCCACCGCTCTTTCAGAGTGATGGCACCGCACTCTCCATCGCTCTTTCAGAGTGGTGGCACTGCACTCTCCACCGCTCTTTCAGAGTGATGGCACCGCACTCTCCACCGCTCTTTCAGAGTGGTGGCACTGCACTCTCCAACGCTCTTTCAGAGTGGTGGCACTGCACTCTCCAACGCTCTTTCAGAGTGATGGCACCTCACTCTCCACCGCTCTTTCAGAGTGGTGGCACTGCACTCTCCAACGCTCTTTCAGAGTGATGGCACAGCACTCTCCACCGCTCTTTCAGAGTGATGGCACCGCACTCTCCACCGCTCTTTCAGAGTGATGGCACCGCACTCTCCACCGCTCTTTCAGAGTGGTGGCACTGCACTCTCCAACGCTCTTTCAGAGTGATGGCACCGCACTCTCCACCGCTCTTTCAGAGTGATGGCACCGCACTCTCCACCGCTCTTTCAGAGTGGTGGCACTGCACTCTCCAACGCTCTTTCAGAGTGATGGCACCGCACTCTCCACCGCTCTTTCAGAGTGATGGCACTGCACTCTCCACCGCTCTTTCAGAGTGATGGCACCGCACTCTCTAGCGCTCTTTCAGAGTGGTGGCACTGCACTCTCCACCGCTCTTTCAGAGTGATGGCACCGCACTCTCCAACGCTCTTTCAGAGTGATGGCACTGCACTCTCCACCGCTCTTTCAGAGTGGTGGCACTGCACTCTCCAACGCTCTTTCAGAGTGATGGCACCTCACTCTCCACCGCTCTTTCAGAGTGGTGGCACTGCACTCTCCAACGCTCTTTCAGAGTGATGGCACCGCACTCTCCAATGCTCTTTCAGAGTGATGGCACCGCACTCTCCACTGCTCTTTCAGAGTGGTGGCATTGCACTCTCCACCACTCTTTCAGAGTGGTGGCACCGCACTCTCCACTGCTCTTTCAGAGTGGTGGCACTGCACTCTCCACTGCTCTTTCAGAGTGATGGCACTGCACTCTCCACCACTCTTTCAGAGTGGTGGTACTGCGCTCTCCACCGCTCTTTCAGAGTAGTGGCACTGCGCTCTCCACCACTCTTTCAGAATAGTGGCACTGCTCTCTCCACCGCTGTTTCAGAGTGGTGGCACTGCACTCTTGTTATTGCTGTTCTTACTGCTGAACAGCGGTTTAGTGCCGATGAAGGTAGCGTAGGTAGCAATGATACGGCCTTGGACTAGTTTGGCTTTAATTGGGTAGGAGTGAGTACACAACGGGCAGTGTGAGGGAGTGACCGCAAGCCAGTCCGTGGAGGGGTAGCACTTGTGTCTATCAAGTCGGTCGGCCTAGGAGTGAGGGCGGATGGGCTCAGCCTCCCACTGACCTGAGTGAACCTACAGAGGGCAGCACCTAAATGCCGCGAAATATGAACTAGTCAGAGCAGACGGCTAGGCTGTGTGTTCTGACAGTACAGGCTGTCTACATCCGCTGCCATCTTAGGCCAGAAATATTTCATTCGTGCCTGTTTGATACTGCGGTCCTTCCCGGGGTGCGCTACACCTGGGACTTCGTGGATCAACCTAAGAGTAGCTGGTATCATGGACTCTGGTATCACCAGTTGGTATTTGGGTCTGCCGGGGTCCACCAGCTGTGCAACACGGCACAGTACTCCTTGGTTGACCACTAAATCCTTCAGTGGAACGGGAGACTTGACCTGTAAGTCAACGTCCTCCTTGGTCAGGAAACGAAGGACTGGAGACCACACAGGGTCCTGTCGTTGGGCTCTCTCGAGATCCTCAACAGAGAACGAATTGCCGACACTCACGAATGCTATATGCCTCGACAGGGCATCAGCTACAACATTTTGCTTACCTGGGACATAGCAAATTTCAGGGTTGTAGTCATTGAACGTGAGCGACCACCGAGCATGCTTTCCCGAGAGGTTCTTATTCGCAAAAAGGGCCAATATGGGTAAATGATCTGTGTAAATCTTGATAGGATAATGATAGATGATATCCCGAAAATGACTCAGGGCCCATACAATGGCTAAAGCTTCTAGCTCTGTCACTGAATAATTGACTTCCGCTTTAGTAAGGACACGGCTAGCATAGGCAATAGGCTGTTGCTTACCATTAGATTCCTGTGACAAGACTGCACCGATGCCAACTTTGCTGGCATCAGTCGTCAAGGTAAATGCCTTGGTGAAATCAGGGAATCTAAGGGTTGGGGCTGATGTTAACTTGTTCTTAAGAATGACAAAAGCTCGTTCCTGATCACACGTCCACTCAAAAGGGGCATCCTTCTTGAGTAAGCGTGTCAGGGGTGCAGTAATGGTGGAGAAACCTGTGATAAAGGTGCGGTAGAAACCCGCCAGGCCTATGAAGGACTGGACTGCATCCGCCGTCATGGGTCTGGGGAATTTCTGCACGGCCGAGATTTTAGACTCGTCCGTCTTTATGCCATTCTGAGTCACTACGTGACCCAGAAATTTTATTTCCTTCCGGAGGAAATTACATTTGGAGAGCTTTACCTTAAGGTTTGCCTGAGCTAGCCTGTCCAATACCCTGTCAAGTTTCTCGAGATGTGACGGGACATCTTGCGACATGACTATGAGATCATCTAGGTAGACCATGAGCGTACCACCTAGGAGGGTACGGAAAATTGTCGTCATCAAACGACTAAACGTGATTGGGCTTCCGCACAAGCCGAAGGGCATCCTCCTGAACTGGTAATGACCAGTTGGCGTAGAGAAAGCTGTCAACTCTCTGCTCTCATCATCGAGGGGGATCTGCCAGAACCCTTGAAGAAGATCAAGAGTTGAAAAGACCTTATTATCGCCGATGTTCTGCAACAGGTCGTTCAGAACTGGCAACGAAAAGCGGTCTGGGATCTGGGATCGTACATGCATTCAGTTTCCTGTAATCAATAACAGGGTGCCAGGTTCCGTCTTTCTTGGGGACCAGAATAAGCAGAGCATTCCACAGGGAAGTGGACTCCTCAATAACTCCATCACGGAGCATCCGTGTAATGAGTTCTTCGGCGAAGACTCTTTGCGCATGTGGCAGGCGATACGCAGGTACATAAATGGGTTTAGTACCTTTGTGAAGTGGAATACGGTGAGAGATCAGTGGGGTCAAACCCATTGACTCACCATCTAGTGCGACTGCAGAACGTGCACGATTGAGAACCTGGAGAAGTTTTGGGACCTCTTCAGGATAGTCTGTCAAAGCTAGATCATCTTCCTGCACTGGCCGGGTGTTGGAAGAGTCAGCAGCAGACTCGCCTGGGAGAACTGCACTCACAAGGAAGTCAGCTGGGGCTTCACCCTCCACTCTCACCGGGAGAGGGAATCTGACAAGGTCGACAAGTGAGGTATTCTTCCGCATGGGAAATTCTCGACTGTGCATGTTGACAACAAGGACTTGCAACTTACCACGTTGCACTGTGTGCAAGGATGGTTCAAGGGAGAGGCCCTTGACTCGGCACGTGTCGTTGTCAACCAGCACATGGTCTCCTTCAAAAGCTCTGCTCACGTACACCATAACAGGAGTGAGTGAGTTAGCTGACAAAGTGATGTCATACTTTGTACAAGCAGTAACTCTGCTCGCTGATGCCATGACACGAGTCAGACAGTCGCCTGCCGACAGGGATACTGCGGCTTGACAACTGCTGTTCTCTACAACAGCGTCAGAGTTAGAGTGAAGGTTAGACTGGGCGTCCCCAGGCTGGGTTTCACTGGTAACTAAGCACTGATGGCCAGGAGGTGACGGGCAACGAGCTCTACTACGAGGTCGATCAGGACAAGAGACTGACCCCGGGGAGAATGTGCTATGGAAACCACCGGTTTCCAACGATTCCAGGCACTGTGCATACTCTGAGACGTAGCACGTAGTGGATCCTAAGTGCACGCCCCAGAAGGGCACATCCACTCCGTTGAATTCTGCTTTCCACTCAGCTGGATCCAAGTGGATCCTAAGGTCTGCCATGGTTTTGAACCCTATGAGCAGGTCACCATGGAAAACAATACTATCTACGACCAAGAATTTTGCGGACAGCTTTTGACCCTGGACCGCAAATTCTAACGATGTACGACCACGAACCGTCAGCGGATTAACTGAGACTCCTTTCAAAGTCTGAATGACAGACGGCTCTGTCAACATGGCCGTGTGAAGGCCAATGTCTCGGAAAAGAGTGGAGCGGACAATGTTAACCACCTAACCTGTATCTAGGAAAAGCTGGACAGGCTTATGGTGGACAGTGGACTCGATGAGCGGTCCACACGGGTTGTCATACCGAACATGAAGGCATGACAGGCCGACGAAATCCCCGGAGTCACAGCTGCTTGAGGCTCGATGCTTGTTGACGAGGCTCGACCTGGAAGGTACGGTACGAGTCTCGGCAACAACGTCAAGACACTCTGTTTCCTCACTGTCGGCAAGCGTATCACTGCCCAGGGCGGCGAATGCATTGCGGACAGGGACGGAATACAGCTACTCCGACAGGGTTACTCTGTCTTTCGCTGGTTTTGCGGACGCGCCTCTTCCCCCGAACTAGTGGAAGGGCTTCTACGAGCACGTGCATTGCGCGACGACTGCTTGCTCCACTCAGCTGACAGCATACTTCACAGCTTGTGACACTCATGGGAGGTATGACTGGAAGTATTGTGGTACATACAGACTCCCTCGCGAGACTGAGCATGGGGACGGTGACGGTTACTTTGATACTGAGCGTGGGGACGGTGACGGTTACTTTGCGGGGACTTAGGTTTGTAACAATCCGATCAGTAGTGCCCGCGTTTCCCACAGTTGAAACAAGTCACCACGCGCTTAGTAGGTGAGGTTGGAGGTGGTGTTTGCTGGCGACGTTGTGCCTTGGTCCAGGAAGTCGATGACTGCTTTTTTGTATGAGACTGACTGTTGTTACTGTGGTCAATATTTTTACTTGGGCGAGTGTTAGTGGGACTGGGGTTAGAAACTTTGTGGGCTGGCTTAGGGGCTAAGCCAACTGGGTTCCCACGTGGTTAAGCCAGGTAGAACTTCTTGGAGGAAACTGGGAAGAACACAACACACATGGACGGCGAGATGGACGTCGTTGCATAGCAGAGAAGGCTGTAGAGGAGGCTGGTGCGTTTACACGCTGCCTAGGGTATCAACCAACCCCAGAGCTGCCTCGTGGTCACGCGTGGAGCCACACGAAGCCAACACACTAAACGACCTCACCTCTACTTCTTGTAGCTGAGAAGGGCGTAGGGACGCTGTAGGAGGCAGGAGAATGGTGCTGGAGAGTGTTGAAGGGCTGTAGAGAGGGTGATGAGGTGAACATGTGACTGCTAAGGCTGGAGATGACGCCGTGACGCCTATGTCCAGATTTTGTGGGAAAAATCTAGGACGAAGATCTATCTCAGGCCCCGTCAAGATGCTGGGAGTAACAGATAACTCTTTAGGCCAGCAGGTGCGTTGGATGACGACGGATGATGTTGACTGGCGTCGACCAATGGTGTTGACTGGCATCAACCCCTCCACCCTGAGTAGGCTCATGATGCCGTTGACTCCGCTGTCACCACTGTTATTGCTGTTCTTACTGCTGAACAGCGGTTTAGTGCCAATGAAGGTAGCGTAGGTAGCAATGATACGGCCGTGGACTAGTTTGGCTTTAATTGGGTAGGAGTGAGTACACAACGGGCAGTGTGAGAGAGTGACCGCAAGCCAGTCCGTGGAGGGGGAGCACTTGTGTCTATCAAGTCGGATGATGTTGACTGGCGTCGACCAATGGTGTTGACTGGCATCAACCCCTCCACCCTGAGTAGGCTCACGATGCCGTTGACTCCGCTGTCACCACTGTTATTGCTGTTCTTACTGCTGAACAGCGGTTTAGTGCCAATGAAGGTAGCGTAGGTAGCAATGATACGGCCGTGGACTAGTTTGGCTTTAATTGGGTAGGAGTGAGTACACAACGGGCAGTGTGAGAGAGTGACCGCAAGCCAGTCCGTGGAGGGGGAGCACTTGTGTCTATCAAGTCGGTCGGCCTAGGAGTGAGGGCGGATGGGCTCAGCCTCCCACTGACCTGAGTGAGGCTACAGAGGGCAGCACCTAAATGCCGCGAAATATGAACTAGTGAGAGCAGACGGCTAGGCTGTGTGTTCTGACAGTACAGGCTGTCTACACTCTCCACCGCTCTTTCAGAGTGGTGGCACTGTACTCTCCACCACTCTTTCAGAGTGGTGGCACTGCACTCTCCACCGCTCTTTCAGAGTGGTGGCACTGCACTTTCCACCACTCTTTTGGAGTGGTGGCACTGCACTCTTCACCACTCTTTCAGAGTTGTGGCACTGCACTCTTCACCACTCTTTCAGAATAGTGTCACTGCACTTTCCACCACTCTTTCAGAGTGGTGGCACTGCACTCTCCACCACTCTTTCAGAGTGGTGGCACTGCACTCTCCACCACTCTTTCAGAGTGGTGGCACTGCACTCTCCACCGCTCTTTCAGAGTGGTTGGCACTGCACTCTCCACCTCCATGAAGTCCGGTTAAGATAAGATTTCGTTCGGATTTTTAACCCAGGAGGGTTAGCCACCCAGGATAACCTAAGAAAGTCAGTGCGTCATCGAGGATTGTATGTTTTTTTTTCCACTGGAGTCCTTAAGTCTTATCCCCCACGATGCGACTCACACCAGTCGACTAACACTTAGGTACCTACTTACTTGCTAGGTGAACGGGGACAGTAGGTGTAAATAAACACGCCCAGTGTGTCTATCCTTCATTATCACCTTGCTTGTACTCCAGTAGCGTGCTATACATAAAGACATATGTCTCCACTCCGGTCTAACACTTTCACACAAGCCTGCCTGATGCTAAATCCCCTACCACTTAAAACCTCCTTCACACTCTGTAGCTCTTCAACGAGCATCCCCAACTACTCCTTTTCTTCCAGTATTTACATACTGCCTTGTTCATCCTATTTTGTTCATGCCTCTCTTAAAGTCCAGACCTCTGAATTATGCGTTTCGTAACCTCACACTGTCTTCTAAGTTCTTTGCTACGAATACATTACTCTCAAACACGACATCTCTGCTGCCTCCGGCCTCCTCCTCACTGTAGTATTTAACACCCATGAATCATACAATGTACGTTGGTTTATTGTTCTTTTTGCCCCCAAACATAATTTTTTCTCTCCACAGATGCCTCGATACACTAACCATCTTTTTTATCTCTCGTCTTTTCTGTGGTTCACCTCATATTTCATAGACCCAAGTAGTGCTTAGCTCCTCATTACTTCCTCCTTGTACATAATTTTATGCAATAATAATATAATATATGTTAGAAAATGTAGATGGGTTCTCCTCTAGTGCAGCTGTGAAAACCTGTAGCCTCGGGGCAGGTAAACAAAACTTCGAGGGAAAAATATTGGGATTTCTTCTTGTGGCTGATTATGCTAATCCTCATACCATCCCATCCTGTATAACTACGTTTATATATGTACTTCATTATGTAATATTGTGAGACATGGAGACTGGGTCTCCCATTTCTTGTGAGAAACAGCAGAGAGAGAGAAAGAGAGAGAGGTTCTAATTCTTCACTGCTCTTCGGTTGTGATACGGCATTCTCATCCTTATGAGCGAGTACAGGGTGAAGTTCCCATGAGACAGCTGGAAATAGAAGCCCTTACAAGGGGAGACAGTCAGTGGGTAACTACGCTAGGACCTTCTGAGCTACAGTCCTGACACCGCTGATGTACAGAGTTGCTGTGAAGACTGCTGGGTGGAGAAGCCGTCTGGATGGATGTTTATTATACTGGTTCGTACTTGGGGTTTTACTGGTATTGTTAATTCATTAAGTTGTTATATTACATTCGATGTGATGGCACACTGTCATGTTATTCCCTCTGAACTCAGTCTCCCTCAGTATTAATATTATATTTCCCTCTCAATAATTTTCCTCTATTATAGGGCAGTTTTATAATTATTAAGATCTGAGAGTCTCTCTACTTAAACTCATAATTGGCTTAATATCGTTAATTATTTACTTAAGTGGTAGTCCACTTCGATGGGTTTATTAGTTAAGTGAAATACCAGTGGAGTATAATACTTTAGTTGTTGTTTAATTGAAAATATTGAAGTGTTCTGGTCAAAGTCTGTCTAAGTGGTATTATTGGTAAGTGTTCCTAAGTGATTTACTACTCTTAAAGTGTATTTGGTGGTTAATTAAAGGTAAGAGACGACTACCTGTCTACACTTAATAACTATACAATATATATCATTCCCATAATACGGAACAAAAGGTTTAAAAGGTATATTAATGGTACAAAGAAGTTGGAATATACTATTAATATAAAAGGTTCAGGGGATATATTACAAGTACAGAGATGTGTTTGTCAACAATTACATTTCAACTGTCTCATCCAGCTTCTCAGAGTTGGGACGCCCAGGATACAGAAGGCATTACCCCTCTGAACCGCAACACTCAGAAGATGGAAGAGAAAATTCGCTACTCTGAGATCCATAGTTACCCTGATGAGTCTGTTACCTAGCTCCTTCAGGAACATGAATGTGCTCTTTTCCCATGAGCCGAGGATATCTCTAAACCTATAGGAACAAACCTGTAATGATGAGCGTGTTCACCATGTTCTCTAGAATCTCTGGAAGCCTTGAAGGTGAGAACTGCATTTTCTTCATCCGTGCTGAACGGGAGCTAGGTACAAGATAGTGTGGATGCACATGTGTAGTTCCACACCACCTGGTGGTCATCTGTTCAAGTTTGCAAGGTGGATCCATCTGAATGTTTTTGGCTACCATTGAATCTGCATAATTGCTGCAGCCTCTTTACCGCTGGGCATTCAGCTGTTGTTCACCTCATGTCTCACAAGCTTTCCCTCAGATCCACAACAAACAAGGCCATGGTACCCAGACTCATCCTGCTAATGTACTACGGTGGATACATCTGTGTTTGGCGAGGATATGGACAGTAAGGCAAAGTGCAACATCAGGTCGAGACGTGTGCATAGAGAGGAATTAGGGACAGCCAACAGAAAATCCCCTGCATGAGGGGCTCTCACTGCCAGTAGATGAATAGCATTGAGGTTATATTGCTCATTATTATGCCTTCCCAGTGTTATTGTTTGTAATTGTAATATAATTACGATATGTTTGTATGTGTGTACATATTTGTATGTATGTGTGTATGCAATTAATGCATACATACATATATGTACACACATACGAACATCCTCTTAAATATAAAAGACAAGCAGGTGACAGGAGACGTCAGACATTCTTTAATTTCCATTCATATATCTTCCTTCTCCCCCCCCAAAAAAAAAACTCTTGTTCCTCCCCCTCTCCTCCTCCTCCTTCTAGTCCATCTCACATCCCTCTCCTTTCCCCTTCCTACTACTACCTTCCCACGTCTTTCCTCTTCTGTCTCCCTTTCCTCCTCCTTTCCCCACTCCTCCATCTTTACAAGACAGAATACGAAATACAAACTCAGAGTTTCTTTGATGATAGTCACACCTATGCCACACCAGCGACTAATTTGTGATGGGATACAGATTTACTCTCTCTCTTTCTCTCTTCCTCGTCTCTCCTCCCTCCCTCCCTCACTCCTTTTTTCCCTCATTCCATTTCTCTCTCCTTTCCCCACCTTTCTCTCCTTTTCCTCCAATCACACCTGTACAAAATACCATGTCATCTTGTCAGACCATCTCTCGTGTGGTCCTGAAACAAGACATCCCCCCCTCCCCCATCTCTCACTCCCTCACTCCCTCTGTCTCTCCCTCCCCTGGAATGACACCCTCATCAGTACGGCTTTAATCCGCTGACAAATTGACGCATTCTTTGGTCTCACAGAGAATAGCAGAACATTATTATAATTAAACAAGCCCCCCTCCCCCTTCTCTCTCTCTCACTCTCTCTCTCTCACTCTCTCTCTCTCTCTCTCTCTCTCTCTCTCTCTCTCTCTCTCTCTCTCTCTCTCAAATGTCTGAGAATACTTTGCATCTTGATGAGTGATATACTACTTTTGGTATTTTTATTGCATGGGAATACATTAGAGTACATGGGAGTACATGGGAGAGGTAGACAGCAGGAGAGCTCATGGTTATATTCAGGCTGTCAACGAAGGCCGTCCAGCTACAGTACTGTCTTATATTCTTCTGACTCTCATTCTTTTTAGATAAGTTAAGAGAGAGTTTCATTTCCTCTGCTAGAAATACTACTACTACCACACTACTACTACTACAACTACCACTATTTCTACCAGTACTAGTGTTGATGACCAGAATGGCTGGCTTGTAAACCGATCGTTCCTGAAAACGACGTCTTACGTGAAACCACGTTACGTGTACTGAAGATCATATAGGGTGAATGGGGTTACGTTCCTAGAACCGTAGGAGAATCGGGCGATATTTATTAAGTTTTGTAAGTCGTTTTAATAAAAATTTTCATTCTTTTCATTGTGTTGGTCATTTCTTGTTGATGTGGAAATATGTGAAGAGGGTGTGATGTGGCCCTATTCAGTGTGTGTAGAAATATGTGGCATCACTTACCACCAACATCACCTACCACCACCACCACCTACCACCAACATCACCTACCACCACCACCACCTACCACCAACATCACCTACCACCACCACCACCTACCACCAACATCACCTACCACCAACATCACCTACCACCACCACCACCTACCACCAACATCACCTACCACCACCACCACCTACCACCAACATCACCTACCACCAACATCACCTACCACCAACATCACCTACCACCAACATCACCTACCACCACCGCCACCACCTACCACCAACATCACCTACCACCAACATCACCTACCACCAACACCATTTACCACCAACATCACCTACCACCAACATCACCTACCGCCAACATCACCTACCACCAACATCACCTACCACCAACATCACCTACCACCATCACCTACCACCAACACCATCTACCACCAACATCACCTACCACCAACATCACCTACCACCAACATCACCTACCACCAACATCACCTACCACCAACATCACCTACCACCAACATCACGTACCACCACCACCACCTACCACCAACATCACCTACCACCAACATCACCTACCACCAACACCATCTACCACCACCACCACCTACCACCAACATCACCTACCACCAACATCACCTACCACCAACATCACCTACCACCAACATCACCTACCACCAACACCACCTACCACCAACATCACCTACCACCAACATCACCTACCACCAACACCATCTACCACCACCACCACCTACCACCAACATCATCTACCACCAACATCACCTACCACCAACATCACCTACCACCAACATCACCTACCACCAACACCACCTACCACCAACATCACCTACCACCAACATCACCTACCACCAACACCATCTACCACCACCACCACCTACCACCAACATCACCTACCACCAACATCACCTACCACCAACATCACCTACCACCAACATCACCTACCACCAACACCACCTACCACCAACATCACCTACCACCAACATCACCTACCACCAACACCATCTACCACCAACATCACCTACCACCAACATCACCTACCACCAACATCACCTACCACCAACACCATCTACCACCAACATCACCTACCACCAACATCACCTACCACCAACATCACCTACCACCAACACCATCTACCACCAACATCACCTACCACCAACATCACCTACCACCAACATCACCTACCACCAACACCACCTACCACCAACATCACCTACCACCAACATCACCTACCACCAACATCACCTACCACCAACATCACCTACCACCAACATCACCTACCACCAACATCACCTACCACCAACATCACCTACCACCACCACCACCTACCACCAACATCACCTACCACCAACATCACCTACCACCACATCAAACACCAACATCATCTACCACTATAACCCATATTCCTTACCTTTGATATACCTTTGAAGATATTCGAGTTAATCTACTCTCTGAGCCCGGCCATGGGCCAGGCTCGTCTGGTGCTTGCCTGGTCAACCAGGCTGTTGCTGGCAATATAAACACAAATGCAGTATAATGTGAT
This sequence comes from Cherax quadricarinatus, assembly GCF_038502225.1. Classification (NCBI taxonomy): domain Eukaryota; kingdom Metazoa; phylum Arthropoda; class Malacostraca; order Decapoda; family Parastacidae; genus Cherax; species Cherax quadricarinatus. The sequence continues at coordinate 68,472,167 of NC_091295.1, read as the reverse complement.
CCTTTATTGACTACGTTTCGCCCACACAGTGGGCTTTTTCAAGTCACAAACAGAACTACCTGGGGTGGAAGGAACGCGAGTATTTATAGTCCGGCTGAGGTCAGGTGAAGAATGCTGCATCTGATGATGTACCGAGTGGGGTTATAGAGTCTAAAAACTTGGGTAGCTTGGAAAGGAGATTGGATAAGTTTGTGAGCAGATAAGTCTTGAGTTTCTGAAACTCAAGACTTATCGCCACAGAAGACAACACTCAATACCGAAGAATCCTGGAATCATCACTTATTTCTATATCCGACAACTTCAACCAGAATAGTGGCTTCTATAACATAGCTGAACCACTTGCCAAGAAACTTCTTCATCGCTATCCCACATAAGAACACTGTAGAAGGTCTGCTCACAAACTTATCCAATCTCCTTTCCAAGCTACCCAAGTTTTTTAGACTCTATAACCCCACACGGTACATCATCAGATGCAGCATTCTTCACCTGACCTCAGCCGGACTATAAATACTCGCGTTCCTTCCACCCCAGGTAGTTCTGTTTGTGACTTGAAAAAGCCCACTGTGTGGGCGAAACGTAGTCAATAAAGGATCACATTATACTGCATTTGTGTTTATATTGCCATTGTGTCGGTATTTTATACCATTTATTTCCAGGCTGTTGCTGCTGGAGGCCCGCTGCCCCATTCCTTACCAAAGTATTCCAAACATACAGGAACTCACCACACAATTGCAAAAGATGAATGTATTACAAAGAGAAATAACATAAGAACATAAGAACATAAGAAAGGAGGAACACTGCAGCAGGCCCGTTGGCCCATACTAGGCAGGTCCTTTACAATTCATCCCACTAACTAACCAAGACGAAGGCAATGGTAAGGGCTTGGGAGGTTGTTATCCTTGGTTATTGAGGGAGGAGGAGGGTGTGGGGCTATTTCTAGTGTTGGGGAAGTGGGGGTGAGCTTCGAGTTGAGCTTTTTATGAGATGGGGAGGAGGTGAGCTCTCAGAGATTTCTGTAAGCTGGGTGTCCCTCATCTTGCCGCCTCTCCTTCTCTTTTCTGAGAGGTTTTTCTGCTACCAGATCCCAGCCATGGGTCAGGCTCGTCTGGTGCTTGCCTGGTCAACCAGGTTGTTGATGCTGGTAGCCCTCAGCCCCACATATCCATCACAGCCTGGTTGATCTGGTACCTGGTGAAGACTTCTATACTTGCTCCAGCAGTGCTTCTGGTGAGATGTTGAATAATCTGGGACCACGAATGTTGATACAGTGTTCCCTTACTGTGCTCACTGTCAACTTTAATACATGATATAATTCTTGGTAATTGACAAATTGGTTTAGAAAAACAGGTAAGCAAACACTAAGATATATTTATTAGACAACGTTTCAGTCCTGGGACCTTGATCACTTCTGAAGTGATCAAGGTCCCAGCACCGAAATGTTTTCTAATAAATATGTCCTAGTGTTTTCACACGTGTCTTCTTAAACCAACTTTTACACATGCTCTCGCAGCTGTTCCTTCTCCAGTTCTAGAGCTGTCTCATTCCTGTTTCAAGTTGGTTGTGATTAGGTGAGTCTCATAGGGCAGTGCTTAGCCTGGGAGTGTGTGTTTACCTGGAGTTTACCTGGAGAGAGTTCCGGGGGTCAACGCCCCCGCGGCCCGGTCTGTGACCAGGCCTCACCTAATTCACATAATTGGGGTTGCAGGGGTCGAGACTCAGCTCCTGGCCCCGCCTCTTCACTGACCGCTACTGGGTCCTCCCTCTCCCTGCTCCATAAGCTTTATCATACCTCGTCTTAAAACTATGTGTGTGTGTGTACTCACCTATATATGTATATGTGTTTGCAGGGGTCGAGTCATAGCTCCTGTCCCCGCCTCTTCGTTGGTTGCTACTATCGTGTGTGCTCGCCGAGCTGTTTCAATAGGGGTCGAGTCTCCTATCATGACCTCTACCTCCTAGACTACTTCAATCTGCATCACTGATTTCTAACCCCCCCTTGGGCATTATCGTACCCATTCTTGAAGCTGTGTATTGCCTTCCCCGTCCACTATTTAAGGGTGCTGGGGTGTGAGGGGGGCATGGGGGAGGGTGCAAGTCACAGGTTAGGGCAAGGTGCGCTTTCTACCCTGCGAGTCACCTTCCATACGGCGGAAATACAAAAATAAAATCAAGGAGAAAATTCATTACTAGGATTCCCAACGACAAAAGCCCCGCACACCTACCCGACCACCGGTCCCCTAGCCAGGGCAACACCACCCTTCAGCCACGAAACAATAAGGGCTATTAGTAGCCCCGTGGGTACCTGTGGCTTACGCCCGTCACACACGGTCACAGCTCTAACGTAATATCAACAGATGAAGACTTGAGACCTCGGCCGAGGCTGCTCGACACACGCTCTCCCCACCAAACCCGCCGTTAATCTACTTCGAAACGGTCGAAACGTCTCTAGCAGGCTTTCTCTAAGTGCCACCGAGATGGATGGAAACAGCCTCGCGTCCATCGCAACGGGCGCTTCCGGTAATTAAGGAAATGAAGGTAATAGCGGGAATCATCGCGCAGCGGGCGTGCCAGCGGTGGCAGGAGTGAATATTACTTTAGCAACAACAAAGAGTCGTGTAAGGATCAAAGGAGTGTCGTTGTATTGTTTGTGTTAGAGTGGGGATGGGGGGAGGGGGACCAAGAAGGAAGATGGAAGGGGGTTGTTGAGAGGGGAAGAGGGAGGGGTGGGCAACGTGAAGGTGTAAAGGTGTAAGAAGTTAGAAAGGAGAAGAGAGGGGGGTGAAAGTTATAGAGAGGGGAGGGGAGATAGAGGGAGTAATAGGGAGATGTAAAGAGGTAAGACAAGGAAGGGAAGGGGGGGTCAGAAGGGTCGCCAGAAAGTGGGTGGTGAGGGGAAGGGGAAGTGAGAGAGACAAAAGGAAAATACGAGAAAAGCTCAGAATACTGCTAAAAGAGAAAACTAAGAACAGAAACTTGCAGATAAATAGATTAATATATATATATATATATATATATATATATATATATATATATATATATATATATATATATATATATATATATATATATATATATATATATATAAGACTCACTAATTTTACAGAATTATCATGCGTTAAATTCTTCATAATTTAATACATGTAAAACCAGTGAAAAAAAAAATTATGTATTAGGCCTAAATATAATACATATTGAAAGGAAATACTTGCTGAGGAGAGGAACTTCACACTGAGAGGAGGAGCTTCACACGGAGGGGAGGAACTTCACAGTGAGGTGAGGAACTTCACACTGAGGGGAGAAACTTCACACTGAGGGGAGGAACTTCACACTCAAAGGAGGAGCTTCACACTGAGGTGATAAACTTCACACTGAGGGAAGGAACTTTACACTGAGGGGAGGATCTTTACACTGAGGGGAGGAACTTCACACTGAAAGGATGAACTTCACACTGATGAGAAGAACTTCACACTGAGGGGAGGAACTTCACACTGAGGTGAAGAACTTCACACTGAGGGGAGGAACTTCACACTGAGGGGAGGACATTCACACTGATGTAGGAGCTGCCAGAAATAACCGGTTCTTCAACACGCAAGTTATACTTTTGTATCAATCAAATCACATATTTCTTGGGTAGATAATTTCAAGTAGATCCTTCATGTGTTAGCCCAAATCACCGACCAGCATGTTTTAAATAAGTGAACCACTGATCAGATCAGATCGACTGGTCCGAACCCTCGACTGGTCCGAACCCTTGATGGTCCGAACCCTTGACTGGTTACAAACGGTTTCGTTGGACAATAAAGCAGACTGTAAACGGATGGGGTTGTAGGCTCCCTTATCAAACACAAACAATAAATATAAATCAGGAACGTACACGGTAAGCTGTCCAATATACAAGTACAGTTAGAAATAGAAATACAAATAGCTAGAGCTTCATTTAAGGAGGTTATTAATAGAGTATTCAAGAGGTTGCTAGTAGAATTACAGTAAATCAACCATTCAAATCATTATGAAGCTCTGTGTAGTCTGCAATCAAGCAAACAAACGGGCTTCCACATGGATAAATTGTCATTTTTGTGGAAATTGGTGTCACGCCCCTTGTGCAGATATCCAAGAACTAGCTACAAGCAGTATTAAAGCAGGGAAGTGTTTTTGGGTATGCCCAAATCTGTGGACTAAAATCACAAGGGTATTAAAAGAGGATAACATCAAAGCTGCTTTCATAGACAACCTGGAAGCTTTCTACAACAGATGGGAACATAAAAAGTCTGGGCTGAATGGTACTGCCCTTGATACTGGCCATGTAGTCAGAAACTGTAAGGCTGGAGGTGATGTCCTGGTAGTCAGTAAATGTGGGGCTGATAGTGCTGTCCTGGGAGACAGTAATGGTGAAGCTGGAGGTGCTGTCCTGGGAGACAGTAATGGTGAAGCTGGAGGTTCTGTCCTGGGAGACAGTAATGGTGAAGCTGGAGGTGCTGTCCTGGGAGACAGTAATGGTGAAGCTGGAGGTGCTGTCCTGGGAGACAGTAATGGTGAAGCTGGGGATTTTGTCCAGGTAGTCGGGAATTATACGCAGGAAGGAATACATATAAATGACCTCATAGGGGACAGGAGCCGTAGTGGGGAAACAAGTGTAGTCAAAGATAAGATAAAGCCAATATTGCAAACTAGAAATACCACAGGAAATAGCAAACAAGAGGACTCCACTAGCAATAGTGAGGATATATTACCAAAAACAACTGGTGGGAGCTCCATTGTTGGTGCTAGGGAGGATAGGAATAAGACAGGGAAACATGCACCAACAGGGAATACAGTCACAGAAACCCAAGGCAAACGGAAACCAAGCCTGTGCACGTACTATGCACTTGGTATCTGCAGACATGGGAAATCTGGAAAAACAGACGGGACGTGCAACTATGACCACCCTAGAAAATGCCATGCCCATGTGACAACAGGAGAATGCAAACTCCCTTCCTGTAAGCTTTTTCACCCTGAAATGTGTACCTCTTCAGTACAGGAAAGACTGTGCTATAACTTAAATTGCCAGGCACACCATCTAAAGGGGACAAAAAGACACAAAACATCCAGGCCATGGGAAAACCTGGGTAGCCACAGCCACTCAAGAGGGAGAGGTTTTTTAGTGCCAGGAAGGAAAAAAAACTGGCAGGAAATGGCAGAAATCGTACACCAAATCCAGTCATTCCTGGAGTGGAACCACAGTCGATGGCCTCCACTCCAAACCAACAGATACAGATACTAATGCCGAAAAAAACACCCCCCCACCCGCAGTACCAACAATACCACCAGTCCGATAACATTCTTCTTTGCAAATATACAGGGTCTAAAGCCAGCAGCAAACAACAAAATACCTTTCATCCGTGGACTGCTTGCAGAGGCAAAGGCAATGTTCGCGGCTTTCACTGAGACCCACATAAAGGATCACTTGGACAACGAAATATGGATCCCAGGTTACAACCTATACAGATGTGACAGAGTGAACAGGCAAAAGGGGGGGGGGGTTGGCCTGTACATTGCAGAGTCACTTGTTTGCACAGAACTGCTTAATGCCTCAAATGATGTAGTGGAAGTTTTAGCAGTAAAGGTCGAGAACCAAAACCTAGTCATTGTGGTAGTCTACAAGCCTCCGGATGCAACATCCCAGAAATTCCAGGAACAGCTGTTAAAAATTGACCACTGTCTGGAAAATCTTCCAGCTCCTGCACCCAACATCTTGCTCCTGGGGGATTTCAACTTAAGGCACCTAAAATGGAGGAATATAGCAAATAATATTGTTGCAGTAATAACACCAGGAGGCAACTCTGATGAAAACTCACACTCACACGAGCTTTTAAATCTCTGCACAAAATTCAATTTAAACCAGCAATTTAAACCAGCCTACTAGACTGGAGAATACACTAGACCTCATCTTCACTAACAATGATGATCTGATAAGAAATGTCACCATATCAAAAACAATATACTCAGATCACAACATAATTGAGGTTCAGACATGTATGCGTGGAGCCCCAGACCGACATAATGAGACTAGCCACGAGGGAGCATTCACCAAATTCAACTTCAATAACAAAAACATAAAGTGGGACCAAGTAAACCAAGTCCTAACCGATATAAGCTGGGAAGATATACTAAGCAACACAGACCCCAACTTATGCCGAGAACAGATTAACTTGGTGGCACTCGATGTATGCACAAGGCTTATTCCTCTAAGAAAAAGGAGGAGTAGATGTAAAATAGAAAGAGACAGGCGCTCCCTTTACAGGCGACGGAAAAGAATAACAGAGCGGCTAAAAGAGGTCAATATATCTGAAATGCGTAGGGAGACACTGGTCAGAGAAATAGCAAGCATCGAACTTAAGCTAAAGGAATCTTATAGGAGTCAGGAATCGCGGGAAGAACTAAAAGCCATAAATGAAATCGAAAGAAACCCAAAGTATTTCTTCTCCTATGCCAAATCAAAATCGAGAACAACGTCCAGTATTGGGCCCCTACTTAAACAAGATGGGTCCTACACAGATGACAGCAAGGAAATGAGTGAGCTACTCAAGTCCCAATATGACTCAGTTTTTAGCAAGCCGCTAACCGGACTAAGAGTCGAAGATCAAAATGAATTTTTTATGAGAGAGCCACTGAATTTGGTTAACACAAGCCTATCCGATGTTATCCTGACGCCAAATGACTTCGAACAGGCGATAAATGACATGCCCATGCACTCTGCCCCAGGGCCAGACTCATGGAACTCCGTGTTCATCAAGAACTGCAAGAACCCCCTATCACGAGCTTTTACCATCCTATGGAGAGGGAGCATGGACACGGGGGTCGTCCCACAGTTACTAAAAATAACAGACATAGCCCCACTCCACAAAGGGGGCAGTAAAGCAACAGCAAAGAACTACAGACCGATAGCACTAACATCCCATATCATAAAAATCTTTGAAAGGGTCCTAAGAAGCAAGATCACCACCCATCTAGAAACCCATCAGTTACACAACCCAGGGCAACATGGGTTTAGAACAGGTCGCTCCTGTCTGTCTCAACTATTGGATCACTACGACAAGGTCCTAAATGCACTAGAAGACAAAAAGAATGCAGATGTAATATATACAGACTTTGCAAAAGCCTTCGACAAGTGTGACCATGGCGTAATAGCGCACAAAATGCGTGCTAAAGGAATAACAGGAAAAGTCGGTCGATGGATCTATAATTTCCTCACTAACAGAACACTGAGAGTAGTCGTCAACAGAGTAAAGTCCGAGGCAGCTACGGTGAAAAGCTCTGTTCCACAAGGCACAGTACTCGCTCCCATCTTGTTCCTCATCCTCATATCCGACATAGACAAGGATGTCAGCCACAGCACCGTGTCTTCCTTTGCAGATGACACCCGAATCTGCATGACAGTGTCTTCCATTGCAGACACTGCAAGGCTCCAGGCGGACATCAACCAAATCTTTCAGTGGGCTGCAGAAAAAAATATGAAGTTCAACGATGAGAAATTTCAATCAATCAGATACGGTAAACACGAGGAAATTAAATCTTCATCAGAGTACAAAACAAATTCTGGCCACAAAATAGAGCGAAACACCAACGTCAAAGACCTGGGAGTGATCATGTCAGAGGATCTCACCTTCAAGGACCATAACATTGTATCAATCGCATCTGCTAGAAAAATGACAGGATGGATAATGAGAACCTTCAAAACTAGGGAGGCCAAGCCCATGATGACACTCTTCAGGTCACTTGTTCTATCTAGGCTGGAATATTCCTGCACACTAACAGCACCTTTCAAGGCAGATGAAATCGGTGATCTAGAAAATGTACAGAGAACCTTCACGGCGCGCATAACGGAGATAAAACATCTCAATTACTGGGAGCGCTTGAGGTTCCTAAAACTGTATTCCCTGGAATGCAGGCGGGAGAGATACATGATTATATACACCTGGAAAATCCTAGAGGGACTAGTACCGAACTTGCACACGAAAATCTCTCACTACGAAAGCAAAAGACTTGGCAGACGATGCAGCATCCCCCCCAATGAAAAGCAGGGGTGGCACTAGCACGTTAAGAGACCATACAATAAGTGTCAGGGGCCCGAGACTGTTCAACTGCCTCCCAGCATACATAAGGGGGATTACCAACAGACCCCTGGCAGTCTTCAAGCTGGCACTGAACAAGCACCTAAAGTCGGTTCCTGACCAGCCGGGCTGTGGCTCGTACGTTGGTTTGCGTGCAGCCAGCAGCAACAGCCTGGTTGATCAGGCTCTGATCCACCAGGAGGCCTGGTCACAGACCGGGCCGCGGGGGCGTTGACCCCCGGAACTCTCTCCAGGTAAACTCCAGTGAGGGGATGAACTTTACACTGAAAGGAGGAACTTCACACTGAGGGGAAGAACTTCACACTGAGGGGAGGAAATTTACACTGAGAGGAGGAACTTCACACTGAAGGGAGGAACTTTACACTGAGGGGAGGAACTTCACACTGAGGGGAGAAACTTCACACTGAGGGAAGGAACTTCAGACTGAGGGAAGGAACTTCACACAGAGGGGAGGAAGATCACACTGTGGGAAGGAACTTCACACTGAGGGGAGGAACTTTACACTGAGGGGAGGAACTTCACACTGAGGGGAGAAACTTCACACTGAGGGAAGGAACTTCAGACTGAGGGAAGGAACTTCACACAGAGGGGAGGAAGATCACACTGTGGGAAGGAACTTCACACTGAGGGGAGGAACTTTACACTGAGGGGAGGAACATCACACTGAAAGAAGGAACTTCACACTGAGGGGAGGAACATCACATTGAGGTGAGGAACTTCACACTGAAAGGAGGAACTTCACACTGACGTGAGGAACTTCACAGTGAAGGGAGAAGTTTAACACTGAGAGGAGAAACTTCACATTGAATGGAGAAGCTTCACACTAAGGGGTGGAACTTCACACTGAGGGGAGGAACTTCCCACTGAGGGGACGAACTTCACACTCAGGAGATCAACTTCACACTGAGGTGAGGAACTTCACACTGAAGGGAGAGACTTCATAATGAGAGGAGAAACTTCACACTGAATGGAGAAACTTCACACTGAGAGGTGGAACTTCACACTGAGGGGAGGAACTTCACACTGAGAGGACGAACTTCACACTGAGGAGATCAACTTCACATTGAGGTGAGGAACTTCACACTGAGGAGGGGAACTTCACAATGAAGTTAGGAACTTCACACTGAGTGGAGGAGCTACACACAGAGGGAAACTTCACACTGAGGGGAGGAACTTCACACTGAGGGGAGGAACTTTACACTGAGGTGAGGAACTTCAGACTGAGGGGAGGAATATTACACTGAGGGAAGGAACTTCACACTGAGAGGAGGAACTTCACACTGAGGGGAGGAAGATCTCACTGAAGGGAGGAACTTCACACTGAGGGGAGGAACTTCACACTGAGGCGACAAACTTCACACTGAGAGGAGGAATTTCACACAGAGAGAAGGAAATTCACACTGAGGAGAGAAACTTCACATTGAGGCGAGGAACTTCACAGTGAGGTGAGGAACTTCACACTCATGGGAGAAATTTCACATAGAGGGGAGGAAGTTTACACAGAGGAGACAAACTTCACACTAAGGAGAGGAACTTCACACTAAGGAGAGGAACTTCACACTAAGGAGGGGAACTTCACACTGAGGTGAGAAACTTCACAGTGAGTTGAGGAACTTTACACTGAGGGGATGAACTTCACACTGAGGGGAGGAACTTCACACTGAGGGGAGGAACTTCACACTGAGAAGAGGAACTTCACACTGAGAAGAGGAACTTCACACTGAGGGGAAAAACTTTACACTGAGGTGAGGAACTTCACACTGAGGTGAGGAACTTTACACTGAGGGGAGGAACTTCACACTGAGAGGAGGAACTTCACACTGAGGGGAGGAACTTCACACTGAGGGGAGGAACTTCACACTGAGGGGAGGAAGATCACACTGAAGTGAGGAACTTTACACTGAGAGGAGGAACTTCACACTGAGAGGAGGAAGATCTCACTGAGGGGAGGAACTTCACACTGAGGGGAGGAACTTCACACTGAGAGAAGGAAGATCTCACTGAGGGGAGGAACTTCACACTGAGAAGAGGAACTTCACACTGAAAGGAAAAACTTTACACTGAGAGGAGGAACTTCACACTGAAGTGAGGAACTTTACACTGATGGGATGAACTTCACACTGAAGAGAGAAAATTCACACTGAGGGAAACGACTTCACACTGAGGGGAGGAACTTCACACCGAGGGAAGGAAGATCACACTGAGGGGAGGAACTTCACACTGAGAGGAGGAACTTCACACTGACAGGAGGAACTTCACACTGAGGTGAGGAACGTCACACTGAAAGGAGGAACTTCACACTGAGAGGAGGAACTTTACACTGAAGGGAGAAACTTCACGCTGAGAGGAGGAACTTCACATGGAAAGGAGGAACTTCACACTGAGGGGAAGAACTTCACACTGAGGGGAGGAACTTCACACTGAAAGGAGGAATTTCACACTGATTTGAGGAACTTTACATTGAGGGGAGGAACTTCATACTGAGGGAAACTTCACACTGAGAGGAGGAGCTTCACACTGAGGTGAGGAACTTCACACTGAGGTGAGGAACTTCACACTGAAGTGAGGAACTTCACACTGAGGGGAGGAACTTCACACTGAGGTGAGGAACTTTACACTGAGATGAGGAACTTCACACTGAGGTGAGGAACTTCACACTGAGGTGAGGGACATCACACTGAGAGGAGGAACTTCACACTGAGTGGAGGAATTTCACACTGATGGGAGGAACTTCACACTGAGGTGAGGAACTTCACACTGATGTGAGGAACTTCACACTGAGGGGAGGAACTTCACACTGATGGGAGGAACTTTACACTGAGAGGAGGAACTTTACACTGAAGGGAGAAACTTCACGCTGAGAGGAGGAACTTCACATGGAAAGGAGGAGCTTCACACTGAGGTGAGGAACTTCACACTGAGGTGAGGAACTTCACACTGAAGTGAGGAACTTCACACTGAGGGGAGGAACTTCACACTGAGGTGAGGAACTTTACACTGAGATGAGGAACTTCACACTGAGGTGAGGAACTTCACACTGAGGTGAGGGACATCACACTGAGAGGAGGAACTTCACACTGAGTGGAGGAATTTCACACTGATGGGAGGAACTTCACACTGAGGTGAGGAACTTCACACTGATGTGAGGAACTTCACACTGAGGGGAGGAACTTCACACTGATGGGAGGAACTTTACACTGAGAGGAGGAACTTTACACTGAAGTTAGGAACTTTACACTGAGGGGAGAAACTTCACACTGAGGGGAGAAACTTCACACAGAGGGAAGGAACTTCACACTGAGGGGAGGAACTTCACACTGAGGGGATGAAGATCACACTGAGGGGAGGAACTTCACACTGAGGGGAGGAACTTTACACTGAAAGGGTAACTTCACACTGAGGGGATGAAGATCACACTGAAAGGAGGAACTTCACACTGAGGGGAGGAACTTCACAGAGAGGTGAGAAACTTCACACTGAGGAAAGGAACTTCACACTGAGGTGAGGAACGTCACACTGCAAGGAGAAACTTCACACTGAGAGGAGGAACTTTACCCTGAAGGGAGAAACTTCACACTGAGAGGAGGAACTTCACACGGAAAGGAAGAACTTTACACTGAAGGGACGAACTTCACACTGAGGAAAGCAACTTCACATTAAGGTGAGGAACTTCACACTGAGAAGGGGAACTTCACACTGAGGTGAGGAACTTCACACTGAGTGGACGAACTTCACACTGAGGGGAACTTCACATTAAAGGGAGGAACTTAACACTGAGAGAAGGAACTTCACAGTGAGGGGACGAACTTCACACTGAGAAAAAGAATTTCATATTGAGGAGAGGAACTTCACACTGAGGTGAGGAACTTCACAATGGGTGGAGGAACTTCACACTGAGGGAAACTTCACACTGAGTGGAGGAACTTCACACTCAAGAAAGGAGCTTCACACTGAAGGAACGAACTTCACACTTAGGAAAGGAACTTCACACTGAGGTGAGGAACTTCACACTGAAAAGGGGAACTTCACTCTGAGGTGAGGAACTTCACACTGAAAAGGGGAACTTCACACTGAGGTGAGGAACTTCACACTGAGTGGAGGAACTTCACACAGAAAGGAACATCATACTGAATGGTGGAAGTTCACAATGAGGGGAGGAAGTTAACTCTGAGGTCAGGAACTTAAAACTGAGGGGAGAAACTTCGCACTGAGAGGAGGAACTTCAAACTGAGGGAGGAGCTTCACACCGAGGTGAGGAAATTCACACTGAGGTGAGGAACTTCACACTGAGGTGAGGAAGTTCACACTGAAGGGAGGAACTTTACACTAAGGTGAGGAACTTCACACTGAGGTGAGGAACTTCACACTGAGGTGAGGGACATCACACTGAGAGGAGGAACTTCTCACTGAGGGGAGGAATTTCACACTGAGGGGAGGAACTTCACACTGAGAGGAGGAACTTTACACTGAAAAGAGGAATCTTACACTGACGTGAGGAACTTTACTTTGAGGGGAGGAATTTTACACTGATGGGAGGAACTTCACACTGAGGGAACAAACTTCACACTGAGGGGAGGAACTTCACACTGAATTGAGGAACTTCACAAAGAAGGGAGGAATTTCACACTCAGGTGAGGAACTTTATACTTAGGTGAGAAACTTCACACTAAGAATGGGAACTTTACACTGAGGTGAGAAACTTCACAGTGAGTTGAGGAACTTTACACTGAGGGGATGAACTTCACACTGAGGGGAGGAACTTCACACTGAGGGGAGGAACTTCACACTGAGAAGAGGAACTTCACACTGAGAAGAGGAACTTCACACTGAGGGGAAAAACTTTACACTGAGGTGAGGAACTTCACACTGAAGTGAGGAACTTTACACTAGGGGGAGGAACTTCACACTGAGAGGAGGAACTTCACACTGAGAGGAGGAAGATGTCACTGAGGGGAGGAACTTCACACTGAGGGGAGGAAGATCACACTGAAGTGAGGAACTTCACACTGAGAGGAGGAACTTCACACTGAGAGGAGGAAGATCTCACTGAGGGGAGGAACTTCACACTGAGAGGAGGAACTTCACACTGAGAGGAGGAAGATCTCACTGAGGGGAGGAACTTCACACTGAGAAGAGGAACTTCACACTGAAAGGAAAAACTTTACACTGAGAGAAGGAACTTCACACTGAGGTGAGGAACTTTACACTGATGGGATGAACTTCACACTGAAGAGAGAAAATTCACACTGAGGGAAACGACTTCACACTGAGGGGAGGAACTTCACACCGAGGGAAGGAAGATCACACTGAGGGGAGGAACTTCACACTGAGAGGAGGAACTTCACACTGACAGGAGGAACTTCACACTGAGGTGAGGAACGTCACACTGAAAGGAGGAACTTCACACTGAGAGGAGGAACTTTACACTGAAGGGAGAAACTTCACGCTGAGAGGAGGAACTTCACATGGAAAGGAGGAACTTCACACTGAGGGGAAGAACTTCACACTGAGGGGAGGAACTTCACACTGAAAGGAGGAATTTCACACTGATTTGAGGAACTTTACATTGAGGGGAGGAACTTCATACTGAGGGAAACTTCACACTGAGAGGAGGAGCTTCACACTGAGGTGAGGAACTTCACACTGAGGTGAGGAACTTCACACTGAAGTGAGGAACTTCACACTGAGGGGAGGAACTTCACACTGAGGTGAGGAACTTTACACTGAGATGAGGAACTTCACACTGAGGTGAGGAACTTCACACTGAGGTGAGGGACATCACACTGAGAGGAGGAACTTCACACTGAGTGGAGGAATTTCACACTGATGGGAGGAACTTCACACTGAGGTGAGGAACTTCACACTGATGTGAGGAACTTCACACTGAGGGGAGGAACTTCACACTGATGGGAGGAACTTTACACTGAGAGGAGGAACTTTACACTGAAGGGAGAAACTTCACGCTGAGAGGAGGAACTTCACATGGAAAGGAGGAGCTTCACACTGAGGTGAGGAACTTCACACTGAGGTGAGGAACTTCACACTGAAGTGAGGAACTTCACACTGAGGGGAGGAACTTCACACTGAGGTGAGGAACTTTACACTGAGATGAGGAACTTCACACTGAGGTGAGGAACTTCACACTGAGGTGAGGGACATCACACTGAGAGGAGGAACTTCACACTGAGTGGAGGAATTTCACACTGATGGGAGGAACTTCACACTGAGGTGAGGAACTTCACACTGATGTGAGGAACTTCACACTGAGGGGAGGAACTTCACACTGATGGGAGGAACTTTACACTGAGAGGAGGAACTTTACACTGAAGTTAGGAACTTTACACTGAGGGGAGAAACTTCACACTGAGGGGAGAAACTTCACACAGAGGGAAGGAACTTCACACTGAGGGGAGGAACTTCACACTGAGGGGATGAAGATCACACTGAGGGGAGGAACTTCACACTGAGGGGAGGAACTTTACACTGAAAGGGTAACTTCACACTGAGGGGATGAAGATCACACTGAAAGGAGGAACTTCACACTGAGGGGAGGAACTTCACAGAGAGGTGAGAAACTTCACACTGAGGAAAGGAACTTCACACTGAGGTGAGGAACGTCACACTGCAAGGAGAAACTTCACACTGAGAGGAGGAACTTTACCCTGAAGGGAGAAACTTCACACTGAGAGGAGGAACTTCACACGGAAAGGAAGAACTTTACACTGAAGGGACGAACTTCACACTGAGGAAAGCAACTTCACATTAAGGTGAGGAACTTCACACTGAGAAGGGGAACTTCACACTGAGGTGAGGAACTTTACACTGAGTGGACGAACTTCACACTGAGGGGAACTTCACATTAAAGGGAGGAACTTAACACTGAGAGAAGGAACTTCACAGTGAGGGGACGAACTTCACACTGAGAAAAAGAATTTCATATTGAGGAGAGGAACTTCACACTGAGGTGAGGAACTTCACAATGGGTGGAGGAACTTCACACTGAGGGAAACTTCACACTGAGTGGAGGAACTTCACACTCAAGAAAGGAGCTTCACACTGAAGGAACGAACTTCACACTTAGGAAAGGAACTTCACACTGAGGTGAGGAACTTCACACTGAAAAGCGGAACTTCACTCTGAGGTGAGGAACTTCACACTGAAAAGGGGAACTTCACACTGAGGTGAGGAACTTCACACTGAGTGGAGGAACTTCACACAGAAAGGAACATCATACTGAATGGTGGAAGTTCACAATGAGGGGAGGAAGTTAACTCTGAGGTCAGGAACTTAAAACTGAGGGGAGAAACTTCGCACTGAGAGGAGGAACTTCAAACTGAGGGAGGAGCTTCACACCGAGGTGAGGAACTTCACACTGAGGTGAGGAACTTCACACTGAGGTGAGGAAGTTCACACTGAAGGGAGGAACTTTACACTGAGGTGAGGAACTTCACACTGAGAGAGGGAAATTCACACTGAGGTGAGGAACTTCACACTGAGGTGAGGGACATCACACTGAGAGGAGGAACTTCTCACTGAGAGGAGGAACTTTACACTGAGGGGAGGAACTTCACACTGAAAAGAGGAATCTTACACTGACGTGAGGAACTTTACTTTGAGGGGAGGAATTTTACACTGATGGGAGGAACTTCACACTGAGGGAACAAACTTCACACTGAGGGGAGGAACTTTACACTGATGTGAGAAACTTAACACAGAAGGGAGGAATTTCACACTGATGTGAGGAACTTCACACTGAATGGAGGAACTTCCCACTAAGAGGAGGAACTTCACACTGAGGTGAGAAACTTCACACTGAGAATAGGAACTTCATACTGAGGGGAGGAAATTCACACTGTGGGGAGGAACTCAGCACTCATGGGAGGAACTTCACACTGAGGGAGAGGAACTTCACACTATGGTGAGTAACTTCACCCTGAGGAGAGGAACTTCACATTGAGGTGAGGAACTTCACACTGAGGTGAGGAACTTCAGAGTGAAGAGAAAAACTTCAAACTGAGGGGAGAAACTTCACACTAAGGTGAGAAACTTCACACTGAAGGAAGGAACTTAACACTGAGGTGAGGAATTTCACACTGAGTGGAGGAACTTCACACTGATGAAAGGAACTTCACGCTGAGGCGACGAACTTCATATTGAAAGTAGGAACTTTACACTGAGGTGAGGAACTTCACATTGAGGAGAGGAACTTCACACTGAGGTGAGGGCATTAACACTTACGTGAGGAACTTCACACTGAGGAGAGGAACTTCACATTGAGGTGAGGAACTTCACACTGAGGTGAGGAACTTCAGAGTGAAGAGAAAAACTTCAAACTGAGGGGAGAAACTTCACACTAAGGTGAGAAACTTCACACTGAAGGAAGGAACTTAACACTGAGGTGAGGAATTTCACACTGAGTGGAGGAACTTCACACTGAAATCAGGAACTTCACATTGAGGTGAGGAACTTCACACTGAGGAGGGGAAGTTCACACTCAGGTGAGGAACTTCGTACTGAGTGGAGGAACTTCACACTGATGAAAGGAACTTCACGCTGAGGCGACGAACTTCATATTGAAAGTAGGAACTTTACACTGAGGTGAGGAACTTCACATTGAGGAGAGGAACTTCACACTGAGGTGAGGGCATTAACACTTACGTGAGGAACTTCACACTGAGGAGAGGAACTTCACACTGAGGTGAGGAACTTCACACTGAGGTGAGGAACTTCTCACTGAGGTGACGAACTTCACACTCAGTTGAGGAACTTCACACGGAGGGAACGAACTTCACATTAAGAGGAGGAACTTCACACTGAGGAGGGGTTATCCACTCTGAGGTGAGGAACTTGACACTGAGGGGAAGAACTTCACACTGAGGGGAACTTCACACTAAGGGGAGGAACTTCAGACTGAGGGGAGAAACTTCACACCTAGGTGAGGAACTTCACACTGAGGGGATGAACTTTTCACTAAGGTGATAAACTTCACACTGAGGGAAGGAACTTCACACTGATGGGAGGAACTTCACACTGAGGGGACGAACTTCACACTGAGGAGAGAAACTTCACGCTGAGGGGAGGAACTTCATGCTGAGGTGAGGAATTTCACACTGAAAGGAACTTCACACTGAGAGGACGAACTTCACACTGAGGTGAAGAACTTCACACTGAGGTGAGGAACTTCACACTGAGGATGGGATATTCACACTAAGGCGAAGAACTTCACACTGAGAGGAGGAACTACACACTGATGGGACCTTCACATTGAGGGGAGGTACTTCAGACTGAGGGGAGAAACTTCACACCGAAGTGAGAAACTTCACACTGAAGCGAGGAACTTCATACTGAGGTAAAGAACTTCACACTGGGGTGAGGAACTTCTCACTGACGAGATGAACGTCACGCTAAGGGGGTTAACATCACAATGAGGAGAGAAACTACACACTCAGGGGAGGAACTTTTCACTTAGGGGATTAACTTCACACTGAGGTGAGGAACTTAACATTGAGGTGAGAAACTTCACACTGAGAAAAGGAACTTCACACTGAGAGGAAGAACTTCACATTGAGGTGAGGAACTTCGCACAGAAAGGAGGAAATTCACACTGAGGGGAGGAACTTCACAGTCATGGGAGGAACTTCATACTGAGGGGGAGGAACTTCACACTAAAGTGAGTAACTTCACCTTAAGGAGGGGAACTTCACACTGAGGTGACGAACTTCACACTGAGGTGACGAACTTCACACTGAGGTGAGGAGCTTCCCACTGAAGAGAGAAACTTCACACTGAAAGGAGAAAATTCTCACTGAGAAGAGGAAGTTTACACTGAGGTTAGGAACTTCAAACTGAGTGGACGAACTTCACTTTGAAATCAGGAACTTCACACTGGGGTGATGAACTTCACATTGAGGAGGGGAAGTTCACACTGAGGTGATGAACTTCACACTGGGGAAAGGAACTTCACACTGATGAGAGGAACTTCACACTGAGGTCGGGAACCTCACAATGAGAGGAGGAACTTCACACTGAGGTGAGGAACTTCACATTAAGGTTAGGAACTTCACACTGAGGTTAGGGAATTCACACTGAGGTGAGAAACTTAACACTGAAAAGAGGAACTTCACACTGAGTGGAGGAAATTTACACTGACGGGAGGCACTTCACACTGAGGGGACGAACTTCATACTGATGGGAGGAACTTCATACTGAGGTGAGGAACTTTACAAAATGGTGAGGAACTTCACTGACGAGATGAACTGACGAGATGAACTTTACACCGAGGTGAGGAACTTCACACTGAGGTGAGGAACTTAACGCTGAGGATGGGATATTCCCACTGAGGTGAAGAACTTCACATTGAGGGGAGGAACTTTACACTGAGGGGAACTTCAGACTGAAAGGAGGAACTTCAGACTGAGGGGAGAAACTTGACACCTAAGTTAGAAACTTTACACTGAGGTAAGGAGCTTCACACTGATGAGAGGAATTTCACACTGAGGGGAGGAACATCACAATGAGGAGAGAAACTTCACACTGAGGGGAGGAACTTCACACTGAGTGGAGGAACTTTACTCTGAGAGGAGGAACTTCACACAGATGTGAGGAACTTCACACTGAGTGGTGGAACTTCACACTGAGTGGAGAAACTTCACACTGAGTGGAGGAACTTCACTCTGAAGGGAGCTTCACACTGAAGGGAGGAATTCAGACTGAGGGTAGAAACTTCACACCTAGGTGAGGAACTTCACACTGAGGTGAGGAGCTTCACACTGAAGAGGGAAACTTCACACTTAGGGGACGAAAATCACACTGAGGTGATGAACTTCACACTGAGGTGAGGAACTTCTCACTGGCAGGAGGAACTTCACACTTAAAGAACGAACTTCACACTGAGGAGAGAAACTTCACACTCAGGGGAGGAACTTCATACTGAGGTGAGGAACTTCACAATGAAGTGAGGAACTTCACACTGAGGAGAGTAACTTCACCTTGAGGACTGGAACTTCAAACTAAGGTGAGGAACTTCACACTGAGGAGAGGAACTTCACACTGAAGAGAGAAACTTCACACTGAGAAGAGGAACTTTACACTGAGGTGAGGAACTTCACACTGAGTGGAGGAACTTCACACTGAAATCAGGAACTTCGCACTAAGGTGAGAAACTTCACACTGATGGGAGGAACTTCACACTTAGGTGAGGAACTTCACACTGAGGTTATGAACGTCACCCTGAGGAGAGGAACTTTATACTGAGGGGACAAACTTCACGTTGAGGAGGGGTTATTCACAATTCTGTGAGGAACTTCGCACTGAGGGCAGGAACTTCACACTAAGGACAGAAACTTCACACGAAGAACAGGAACTTCACAATGAGGAGGGGAACTTCACATTGAGGAGAGAAACTTGACACTGAGGGGACGAACTTCACACTGAGGAGAGGAACTTCACACTGAGGGGAGGGAATTCACACTGAGGTGATAAACTTCACACTGAAAGGAGGAACTTCGCACTGAGGAGAGAAATTTCACACTGAGGTGAGGAAGTTTACAATGAGGTGAGGAACCTCACACTGAGGTGAAGAACTTCACACCGATGGGACATACTTCACACTCGAAGGAGGAACTTCACACCGAGAATAAGAACTTCACACTGAGGTGAAGAGCTTCACACTGAGCGGAGGAACTTCACATTGAGAGGAACTTCACACTGAGGGGAGGAACTTCAGACTGAGAGAAGAAACTTCAAACGTAAATGGGGAACTTCACACTGAGGTGAGGAGCTTCACACTGAGGAGCGGAACTTCACACTGATGGGAGGAACTTCACACTGAGGTCATGAACTTCACGCTGAGGGGAGGCACTTCACATTGACTGGACGCACTTTACACTGAGGGGACGAACTTCACACTGAGATGAGGAACTTCACACTGAATGGAGGAACTTCACACTGAGAAGAGGAACTTCACACTGAGGTGAGAAACTTCACACACAAGGGATGAATTTCACACTGAGGTGAGGAACTTCACAATGAGGTGAGGAAGTTCACACTGAAAATGGGAACTTCACACTGAGGGAAGGAAATTCTCACTGAGGTGAGGAACTTCACATTTAGGAAGGGAACTTCACACTGAGGGGAGGAACTTCACACTGTGGTGATGAACTTCACACTGAGGTGAGGAACTTCACATTGAAGGGAGGAACTTCATACTTAGGTGAGTAAATTCACACAGAGGTGACGAACTTCACAATGAGGAGATAAACTTCACACTGATGGGGTAACTTCACACTGAGGGGACAAACTTCACACTGAGGGGAGGAAGTTTACACTGAGGTGAGGAACTTCACACAGAAGGGAGGAATTTCACACTGAGGTGAGGAACTTCACATTGAATTGAGGAACTACACACTGAGGGGAGGAACTTCACACTGAGGTGAGGAACTTCACACAGAAGGAAGGAATTTCACACTGAGGTGAGGAACTTCACACTGAGGCGAGGAACTTCACACTGAGAATAGGAACTTCACACTGAGGGGAGGAAATTCACACTGCTGGGAGGAACTTCACACTCATCGGAGAAACTTCACTCTGAGGGAGAGGAACTTCACAATAAGGTGAGAAACTTCACTCTGAGGAGGGGAACTTCACATTGAGGTGAGGAACTTCAAACTGAGGTGAGGAACTTCACACTAAGGAGAGGAACTTCACGTTGCGGAGAGGAACTTCACACTGAGGTGAGGGCATTAAAACTTACGTGAGGAACTTCCCGCTGAGCTGAGGAATTTCTCGCTGAGGTGAGGAACTTCACACTGATGTGAGGAACTTCTCACTGAGGTGAGGAACTTCACACTGAGGGAATGAACTTCACATTGAGAGGAGGAACTTCACAATAAGGAGAGTTTATTCACTCTAATGTGAGGAACTTCACACTGAGGGGAGGAACTTCACACTGAGGGGAACTTCACACTGAGTGGAGGAACTTCTGACTGAAGGGAGAAACTTCACACCTAGGTGAGGAGCTTCACACTGACGAGGGAAACTTCACACTGAGGGGAGGAACTTTACACTAAAGTGATGAACTTCGCTCTGACGGGAGGAACTTCACAGTGATGGGAGGAACTTCACACTGAGGGGACGAATTTCACACTGAGGAGAGAAACTTTGCACTAAGGCGAGGAACTTCATGCTGAGGTGAGGAATTTTACAATAAGGTGAGGAACTTCACACTGACGAAATGAACTTCACACTAGAAGGAACTTCACACTGAGGGGACGAACTTCACAATGAGGTGAGGAACTTCACACTGAGGTGAGGAACTTCACACCGAGGGTGGGATATTCACACTAAGGTGAAGAACTTCACACTGAGTGGAGGAACTACACACTGATGGGAACTTCACATTGAGGGGAGGAAATTCAGACTCAGGGGACAAACTTCACACCTAAATGAGGAACTTCACACTGAGGTGAGGAGCTTCACACTGAGGAGTGGAACGTCGCACTGAGGGGAGGAACTTCACACTGAATTGAGGAAACACTGAGGGGGAGGAACTTCACACTAAGGTGAGTAACTTCACCTTAACGATGGCAACATCACACTGAAGAGAGAAACTTCACACCGAAAAGAGGAACTTTACACTGAGGTGAGGAACTTCAAACTGAGTGGAGGAACTTCACTTAGAAATCTGGAACTTCAAACTGGGGTGAGGAACTTCACACTGAGGAGGGGAAATTCACACTGAGGTGATGAACTTCACACTGGGTAGAGGAACTTCACACTGATGAGAGGAACTTCACACTGAGGTGAGGAACTTCACACTGAGGAGAGGAAGTTCACGCTGAGGTGAGGAACTTCACATTCAGGTGAGGAACTTCACACTGAGGTGAGGGAATTCACACTGAGGTGAGGAACTTCACACTGAGGAGAGAAACTTCACAATGACGTGAGGAACTTCACACTGAGGTGAGGAACTTCACACTTAGATGAGGAACTTAACACTGAGGTTAGGAACTTCACACTAAGGTGAGAAACTTCACACTGAGGGGACGAACTTCACACTGAGAGGATGAAGCTCACATGAGGAGGGGTTATTCACACTGAGGTGAGGAACTTAGCACTGAGAGAAGGAACTTCACACTGAAGGGAACTTCACACTGAATGGAGAACCTTCACACTAAGGTGAGGAACTTCACACTGAGGAGGGGAATTTCACACTGAGGGGAGGAACTTCACACTGAGGAGAGAAACTTCAAACTGAGGGGAGGTTCTTCATACTAAGGTGATGAATTTCACACTGACGAGATAAACTTCACACTGAAGGGGTTAACTTCACAATGAGGGGAGAAACTTCACACTGAGGAGAGGAGCTTCTCACTGAATTGAGGAAATTCACACTGAGGTGAGGAACTTCACACTGAGTGGAGGAACTTCACACTGAGTGGAGGAACTTCACACTGAGTGGAGGAACTTCACACTGACGGGAGGAACTTCACATTGAGGTGAGGAACTTCACACTGAGAAGAGGAACTTCACACTGAGGTGAAGAACTTTACACTGAGGTGAGGAGCTTCACACTGAGGGGACGAACTTCACACTGAGGTGAGGAACTTCACACTGAAGTGAGCAACATCACACTCAGGTGAGGAACTTCACACTGAGGAAAGGAACTTCACAGTGAGGTGAGGAACTTCACACTGAGGAGAGGAACTTCACACTGAAGTGAGGAACTTCACACTTAGATGAGGAACTTCACACTGAGTTGAGGAATTTCACACTGAGGAGAGGGAGTTTACACTGAAGGCAGGAACTTCTCACTGAGGGGAGGAACTTCACACTTAGGTGAGGAAGTTCACACTGAGGAGAGGAATTTCACACTGAGGTGGGGAACTTCACACTGAGGTTAGGAACTTCACACTGAGGGGAGGAACTTCACACTGAGGGGAGGAACTTCACACTGAGCTGTGGAATTTCACACTGAGGAGAGGAACTTTACACTGTGGGGAGGAACTTCACACTGAGGTGAGCAACATCACACTGAGGTGAGGAACTTCCCACTGAGACGGGGAACTTCACACTGAGGTGAGAAACTTCTCACTGAGGGTAGGAACTTCACGCTGAAGTGAGGAACTTCACACTGAGGGGAGGAACTTCACACTGAGTTGAGGAATTTCACACTGAGGAGAGGAAGTTTACAATGAGGGGAGGAACTTCACACGGATTGGAGGAACTTCACGCTGAGGTAAGGAACTTCACACTGAGGAGAGGAACTTCACACTGAGGTGAGGAACTTCACACTGAGGGGAGGAACTTCACACTGAGGGGAGGAACTTCACACTGAGCTTAGGAATTTCACTGAGTAGTGGAGCTTTACACTTAGGGGAGGAACTTCACACTGAGTTGAGGAACTTCACACTGAAGAGGGGAACTTCACACTGAGGTGAGAAACTTCACACTGAGGGGAAGAACTTCACACTGAAGGGAACGTCACACTGAGGGGAGGAGCTTCTCACTGGGGTGAGGAACTTCACACTGGGGAGGGGAACTTCACACTGAGGTGAGAAACTTCACGCTGAGGGGAAGAATTTCACATTGAGGTGAGCAACTTCATACTGAGGTGATGAACTTCACACTGAGGTGAGGAACTTTACACTGAGAGGAGGAACTTGATACTGAGGTGAGGAACTTCACACTGACGGGAGGAACTTCACACTGACGGGATGAACTTCATACTGAGGAGAGAAACTTCACACTGAGGGAAGGAACTTGATACTGAGGGGAGGAATTTCACACTGAGGGGAGAAACTTCACATTGAGATGAGGAAATTCACACTGAGGTGAGGAACTTCAAACTGAGGTGGGGAACTTCACACTGAGTGGGAGGAACTTCACACTGAGTGGTGGAACTTTGCACTGAGGAGAGGAGCTTCACACTCTGGAGAGGAACTTCACACTGAGTGGAGGAACTTCACACTTAGAGGAGGAACTTCACACTGAGGTGAGAAACTTCACGCTGAGTGGGTAGAACTTCACACTGACTTGGAGGAAATTCACACTGTGTGGAGGAACTTCACACTGGCCCTAAAATCTGGAATACCCTACCTGAGAACTCTAGAACTGCAGACACATTCATCACCTTCAAAACTACCATTAGAAAACATCTTATCTCCCTGATACACCCCGTCAACTAACTACACGAATACCACCTGGTGGTTCACACTTACACTCACTCACTCATTTGACCATAAACGGAAATATTAATCTCAGTCTTAAAATAATGAATCCTGTGATACTCCAATACTGAAACTATGTACTGTGCCAAAACAAAAATATTCACATTGCTAAACTCACAAACTAGTATTTAGTCACTTAGCCATAATACCAACTTACCTCATAATTTGTAATATTTTACAATTAAGAATAAAACTAAGTATGCCCGAAATGCCTAGCCATGCTAAGCGTTCTAGTGGTACACTCTGTAATCACAATTTTACTACATGTAAACCAAACAATAACCAAATTTCTGTAAACTCAGCATTGTAATCCTTATAGAGAATAAACTTTGAATTTGAATTTGAATTTGAATTTGAATTTGAACTTGACACTAAGGAGAGGATCTTAACGCTCTGGAGAGGAACTTCACACTGAGTGGAGGAACTTTACACTTATGAGAGGAACATGACACTAAGGAGAGGAATTTCAAACTGTGGAGAGGAACTTCACACTCAGGGGAGGAACTTCACACTGGGGGAGGAATTTCACATTGAGGGGAGGAACTTCACACTGAGGAGGGGAACGTGACACTAAGGAGAGGAACTTCACACTAAGGAGAGTTCACACTGAGGGGAGGAACTTCACACTGAGTATGGGAACTTCATAACGACGTTTCGGTCCATTCTGTACCATTGTCAAGTCAGTAAGAAACTTTATTTGGTAGAGTTATACAAGTTTTTGGATAAGCCAAAAATATCAGTGACTTATTTTTTCTGTTCCTTGTAATACCTTACTTTTAGCAGTCTATATCTTGAAAAGAAAATCTTAGTATATCAAATGTGTGAAAATGAATCACGATATAGAAGAAATGAGGTAAAAATAAAATAAACTTGAGGAAATGAAGGACTGGAAAATGAATAGCATGAATATTGAAAGAAGAAATCACTTGGATATAAGTTACAGCAGTGATAAGTTACGCTGCCCCGTAGCTGGGTTGGTAGTGCTCTCGCCTCACACACTGAGGTCCTTGGTTCGATTCCCGGTACGGGAGGACACCTTAGGGAGTTTTCCTTAAGACACCTTCTGTCCCTGTTCACCTATTAGTAAAATAGGTACCTGGGTGTTAGTCGACTGGTGCTCGTCGCATCCTGGAACAAAACTGACCTAATTTGCGAGAAATGCTCTGCAGAACAAGTGGCTTTCTATATAGTAGTATGTCACTGATGTCAGCTATGGTCTGTATACCTTGTACATGTGCTGGTAGGTATAAAGATTACCATTATAACTGTACAAGAAATCACGTTCCTCCCTTTCTGTAGCTTCATTCATTAGGCATTTTTTACCTCTTTCTAAACTAGCTCATGTTAAGTCTGGCCATGACATAAACAGGCAGTGTGTTCCACCCCTTTATTACTGTATAATAAAAGGTGTTTGAGGCCTGACCACCTACTGTAAGCACCACAAAACTCTATTCACTTTCCCCCAATACCATTCTGACTTTGGTTCCTAACAATGACAGTATTTGCAACGAGATATTTTAGACACTGACTGTGAGCAATTTTATAAACATGACTGAACGTCGGATACTGTCCTCAACATTCAACACATCCAGTTGTTGTAATTCAGCCTGGCCTAATCAGAGCCTATATGCTCTCTTGGACCCAGGACCAGGATTAAACTCACCATTTTGTTCTGGGTGATTTGTAGTCTGTCTTCCATTTTTCTTTTGCTAGAGCAGAGCACCACGAAGAACAAAGAATAATCTACATCTATATCTTACCTTACGTAATATTGTATAGGGTCCCGCGAGAGGCACTGTGCCTCTCTCTGGAGGAACTTGAACTTGGCATTTGATTTTTTCACTGCATTATTTACTGTCAAATCTAACATGTATGTATGACAGTGCATTCCCAAGTATTTCAGTGAAGGCACTGTTTTGATGTCTTCCCGTCACACACATCCTCTGCTGTGACGCAACAACGATTCAGGATAGACTGAAACGTCTCCATAAAGTTCCTCTCCTAGGTACAGACGCTTAACAGTGGTTCAACACGGATCGAAAGGTAATTTTAAGATTCCTAAGTGAGAGGCATCTGTAACTCTCACATACTAAAGTTTCTCCTTAAAGCCGGTGCAGTTTTCTGTTAAAAATCAGTATCGTTGGGTTTTCTATTACTTTTCAACATAAACTCAATAAATTTTACAAAATTAGTATACATAAGTTTATTTAAGTACAGGTATACATAAATACAGTTACATCACATAAATTATTAAACATAGCAGTATATGTGTAGATTACCTAGGATGACCCCCCAAAAAATCAGACTTATTTTCAAAGGGCTAGTAACACCTCATAACGTAACTGTGACACTATCTGAAAACATGTAACAAGTCACTGTGATAACTTTGCTCCATCACTATGCACTCGGTCACGATATACACACCGTGAGGTGTATATGTGCCGCAGGATTTATATACGGTATGGTATATATGTCTTTCACAACATATATACATAAGGGGGATTACCACTAGACCCCTGGCTGTCTTCAAGAAGGCGCTGGACAGACACCTAAAGTCAGTACCTGACCAGCCGAGCTGTGGTTCGTACGTCGGTTTACATGCGGCCAACAGTATCAGCCTGGTTGATCAGGCCCTGATCCACCATGAGGCCTGGTCACAGACCGGCCTGCGGGGGTTTGACCCCCGAAACCCTCTCCAGGTACACTCTCTGTGGTGTCTATATAAATGCTGAGAGTTCAAATTCAAATTCAAATTCAAATTCAAAGTTTATTCTCTATAAGGATTACAATGCTGAGTTTACAGAAATTTGGTTATTGTGTGGTTTACATGTAGTAAAATAGTGATTACAGAGTGTACCACTAGAACGCTTAGCATGGCTAGGCATTTCGGGCAGACTTAGTTTTATTCTTAATTGTAAAATATTACAAATTATGAGGTAAGTTGGTATTATGGCTAAGTGACTAAATACTAGTTTGTGAGTTTAGCAGTGTAAATGCTTTTGTTTTGGCACAGTACATAGTTTCAGTATTGGAGTATCACAGGATTCATTATTTAAGATTGAGATTAATATTTCTGTTTATGGTCAAATGAGTCAGTGAGTGTAAGTGTGAACCACCAGGTGGTATTCGTGTAGTTAGTTGACAGGGTGTATCAGGGAGATAAGATGTTTTCTAATGGTAGTTTTGAAGGTGATGAATGTGTCTGCAGTTCTAGAGTTCTCAGGTAGGGTATTCCAGATTTTAGGGCCTTTGACATACATTGAATTTTTGTAAAGGTTTAGTCGGACACGGGGAATGTCGTAGAGATGTTTGTGTCTGGTGTTATGCCTGTGGGTTCTGTCACAACTATCAAGAAAGCGTTTTAGGTCAAGGTTGATATTAGAGTTTAAGGCCCTGTAGATGTAGATTGCACAGTAGTAAGTGTGGATGTACTGAACAGGGAGTAAGTTTAGGTCTATGAAGAGTAGGGGGGGGTGTGTTGCCAGGGATGGGATTTAGTGATTATTCTTACTGCAGCTTTTTGTTGGGTTATTATTGGCTTTAGGTGTGTTGCTGCAGTTGATCCCCAAGCACAAATAGCATAGGTGAGGTATGGATAAATAAGTGAGTGGTATAGTGTGAGAAGGGCATTTTGCGGCACGTAGTATCGTATCTTGGAGAGGATCCCAACCGTTTTGGATACTTTTTTGGTTATATGCTGGATATGGGTGCTGAAATTCAGGTTGTTGTCAAGGTATAAGCCTAGGAATTTGCCCCCATTATTTCTGGTAATTAGAGTGTTGTCAATCTTAATGTTAATTTGTGCATCTCCTGCTCTGCTACCAAACATAATATAGTAGGTTTTGTCAGTGTTAAGCGTAAGTTTATTGGCTGTCATCCAAGTCGATATTTTGATCAGCTCCTCATTCACAGTGGTGTTGAGGGTGGCAAGATTAGGGTGAGAGATGACGTAAGTCGTGTCGTCAGCAAAGAGAATGGGTTTCAGGTGTTGGGATACGTTTGGAAGGTCATTGATGTATATGAGGAAGAGCAGGGGACCAAGGACACTTCCCTGCGGAACTCCAGTATCAAGTGCCCGTGTTGCTGATGCTGTGTCTTTAATGGTGACATACTGATACCTATTAGTAATGTAAGATTTGAAATAAGCAAGCGCATGGCCTCTTATACCGTAATGATCAAGTTTGTGGAGTAGGATGTCGTGGTCTACTGTGTCAAAAGCTTTTCTTAGGTCAATAAAAATTCCTAGTGGATATTCCTTATTTTCCAATGCTGTGTAAAGCAGATCTAGCATTTTTATGATTGCATCATTAGTGCTTTTATTTTTCCTGAATCCAAATTGGCAGGGGTTGAGTATGTTTTGAGCCGTTATAAATGAATACAGTCTCCTGTGCACGAGTTTCTCAAAGATTTTGGATAGCAATGGTAAGTTAGATATTGGCCTATAGTTGTTTAAGTCTGTAGGGTCACCACCTTTATGTATTGGTGTAACCCTTGCCATCTTGAGTAGTTTCGGGAAGGTGCTAGTCTCTAGTGACTTGTTAAAAAGTAATGAAATAGCATGCGAAAGGACATGGGCCGCTTGCTTGTACAGTAATGGTGGGACATGAGACAGATTCCCCGAGTTATTTTTAAGTGACTTTATAATCTCGGTGACTTCCATGGGCTCAGTTGGTGCAAGATAGAAGGAATTAGGGAAATTCCCATCTAGGTAGTCCCCGGCATGGGCATTGGTATGTGGGATTTTACTGGCGAGATTAGATCCTATGGTTGAGAAGAAGTCGTTTATCTTGTTAGCTGTGTCAGTGGGATGTAGTGGTGTTTCATTAGGTTTAGTTAGGACAATATTCTTGGTTTTTCTCAGTTTGTGGGTCCCTAGAATCTGAGAGAGTGTTTTCCAGGTCTTTTTTATATCTCCTCTAGTGTCAGTGAATCTACTGGAGTAGTATAGTTGTTTGGCTTTCTTTATTACTTTGGTGAGAGCTGATGAATAGTGTTTAAGAATATCTTTGTGTATTAAGCCTTGTCTATATTGCTTTTCATATTGGAGTTTCTTGTCAATGGATTTCAGAATGGTGCTGGTTAGCCATGGGCAACCAAGCCGTTTGTTTGTGATCTGTTTTGTTTTTATAGGACAATGTTTGTTGTATAGTCTAAGTAATTTGTTAAGAAAAATGTCTGTCCAGTCATCAATACCATTGGCCTTGGAGAATTCTGTAGGCCAGTCAACAGTCTCTAGGTCAGCTGTGAACTTCCTTACTGAGGCCTCGTCATGGAGTCTAAATGAGACTTTGTTGTATTCAAGTGGTGGTTTACTAATGTTTGTCAGGAGGAAGGTAGGGTAGTGGTCTGTAGTCCTATCTGTGATTATCCCTGATGTAAGGGGGGCTAGTATACTGGTCCATATGTGGTCTATTATGGTTGCACTTGTCTCAGTGAGCCTGGTTGGTTTAGTTATTGTTGGTATGAGAAGTGTGTTGTTCATATTGTTGATGAAATCAGTTACAGGCTGATCATCTAGTAAGCCAAGGCTGATGTTGAAGTCCCCAGCTAAGAGAAGGTGGTGCTTATTCATTTGTCTGTTTGTTATTAGTGACTTTAATTTCTCACTGAAATTTGGGATGTTTGTGTGAGGTATCCGGTAAATGGCACCGATTGTTATAGGCGTCTTAAGGTTTTTTACAGTAAAATTAGCAAAAATGTATTCCCCATATTCATCATTAAAGCAAGTGGTGCTAATACAAGATAATTGGTTAGAGTAATAGATTGTAATACCACCCCCAACTTGGTTTGGTCTGCAGTTGTGAATTGCTGTGTATCCTGGTAGAGGGTAGATATCTATTGTGTCCTGCTTAAGCCAGGTCTCAGTAAGAATAATGCAGGAGAAGGGTGTCTTTAGTGATTCAAGGAGTGCTAGGAGGTCATCATAGTGTTTGCTTAAGGACCTGATGTTGTAGTTAAGTATTGATAGACTTTTAGCATTGTTTAGGATAGTGCTGGCTTGTGATGCTGTGTAATAAAGGCAGTTACTTTCCAATAGGTTTTGATTGGGTGTCAGATTATGGAGGTTTAGATCAGGGTCAACGTGATCAATCATCTTCTAGGTTTAAATTATGGTTATTTATATCCTGAGTTGTGTGTTGAGTTCTAGTACTGATATCTGTAGTGGTAGGAAGTTTGGACAAGTATATAGCTAGAGTATTTTGGTCATGTAGAGTATAGTCACTACTACACATAATGAAGTTGATGTTGTCTATGTGTTGTGCTGGAATGAACTAAAGTACAACTAGGTATAAACTAGTAATATAAAAATACAAATTAAAAATAGAACAAGACTCTTACTTGTAATTGCACTAAGGTCTAAAAATGACTTTTGTGGAGTCTATGTTTTGAGCTAGAATGAGCTATAGTACAATAGGTTTAATTTAATAATATAAAAATACAAATTAAAAATAGCACTAGTCTCTCACTAGTAATTGCACTATGGTCTAATATAGTGAATTTGGTATTGACTATGTATTGAGTTAGAATGAGCTATGGTACAACTGAATTTAATCTAATAATATAAAAATACAAATTAAAAATAGCACCCGTCTCTCACTAGTAATTGCACTATGGTCTAGTATAGTGAATTTGGTATTGACTATGTATTGAGCTAGAATGAGCTAGAGTAAAACTGTGATTAATCTAATAATATAATAAAGGCACAAGACTCTCAATTGTAATTGCACTAAGGTCTTATATAAGTTGTTTACAAGAATTAGAGTATAATTAGATTTAAATTGACAGGATAAAATACACAAATTAAGGTAGCAAAAGAATAATAAAAAAATGATAAAAATAAAAATGGCAATGACTTGGTTATAATATGCTAGTAAGATGGTAGACAGGATAATATAAAAGTTGTAGTTGAAAATACTAGTTTAAAAAAGTATGGAATAAAAATGGTCAATAAAAGAAGTTTACAATAAGTTTGATCAATATAGTTTAAAGTAAAATTGGGCAATAATAGGGATTTAGAATAAAATTGGGCAATTGAGTATTTTTTAAAGTGAGGTAGAATTATTGAAGACAAGTTATGGTTAGTTTATAATAAAATAAGATGGAACAGTGATGTGGTAAGTTGTAAAAAAAGGAGATAGATTCTGTAGATATTAAACACAATTAAGACTATGAGGTAGAATGGTCGTTGAATACAACAATGACAATCAAAAGTAGTTGGGGTATTAGAATTTTAGGGGGGCACAAATTTATGACAATATAACACTAACAGTGGACTATGGGTATTATCTGCACTTTACTCTGATTCTGTTAGTCCAGCCTCACTTAGGAATGTTTTAAGGTCACGTTCTGTGGAGATGAAGTATCTCTTCCCAGTGGGCTGTTTCCTAACTGCGATTTTTCCATCCCTACCTGTTGTAGGGATTAAAACATCCTTCTCTGGTGCTGGAAAGGTTGAGATAAGAGTTGTTTGGATTTTTAACCCAGGGTAGACAGGGTTCTCAGATGATCAGTTCCTCAGATGATCAGACCCTCAGATGATCAGACCCTCAGATGATCAGACCCTCAGATGATCAGACCCTCAGATGATCAGACCCTCAGATGATCAGACCCTCACAAGAACCCCAATGCAAATAAGTCACTTTGAGTTTTAATGGGTTATCCTCAGTAATTTACACATATGTTACTATGTATGATAATTGTAGTTATGTGGATCTGTAACTAAATAAACTTTACAAATTCCTGCTTCAAATTTATCAAGGCTGAGGGACTGATCTATCAAGGCTGAGGGACTGATCTATCAAGGCTGAGGGACTGATCTATCAAGGCTGAGGGACTGATCTATCAAGGCTGAGGGACTGATCTATCAAGGCTGAGAGACTGATCATCTATCAAGGCTGAGGGACTGAAAATCTCCTATCATGGCTGACGGACTGGCACTTACTATCAGGGCTGAGGGACTGGAACTTGCTATCAGAGCTGAGAGACTGGAACTTACTATCAGGGCTGAGGGACTGGAACTTACTATCAGGGCTGAGGGATTGGAACTTACTATCAGGGCTGAGGGATTGGAGCTTACTATCAGGGCTGAGGGACTGGAACTTACTATCAGGGCTGAGGGATTGGAGCTTACTATCAGGGCTGAGGGATTGGAACTTACTATCAGGGCTGAGGGACTGGAACTTACTATCAGGGCTGAAGGACTGGAACGTGCTATCAGGGCTGAGGGACTGGCACTTACTATCAGGGCTGAAGGACTGGAACTTGCTATCAGGGCTGAGGGACTGGAACTTACTATCAGGGCTGAGGGAATGGAACT
Source organism: Cherax quadricarinatus (assembly GCF_038502225.1). NCBI lineage: Eukaryota > Metazoa > Arthropoda > Malacostraca > Decapoda > Parastacidae > Cherax > Cherax quadricarinatus. The sequence goes on along the minus strand of NC_091295.1, from coordinate 68,439,513 downwards.
TACTATCAGGGCTGAGGGATTGGAACTTACTATCAGGGCTGAGGGATTGCCACTTACTATCAGGGCTGAAGGACTGGAACTTGCTATCAGAGCTGAGGGACTGGAACTTACTATCAGGGCTGAGGGACTGGAACTTACTATCAGGGCTGAGGGATTGGAGCTTACTATCAGGGCTGAGGGACTGGAACTTACTATCAGGGCTGAGGGATTGGACCTTACTATCAGGGCTGAGGGACTGGAACTTACTATCAGGGCTGAGGGACTGGAACTTACTATCAAGGCTGAAGGACTGGAACTTGCTATCAGGGCTGAGGGACTGGCATTTACTATCAGGGCTGAAGGACTGGAACTTGCTATCAGGGCTGAGGGACTGGAACATAATATCAGGGCTGAGGGACTGGAACTTACTATCAGGGCTGAGGGACTGGAACTTACTATCAGGGCTGAGGGACTGGAACTTACAATCAGGGCTGAGGGATTGGAGCTTACTATCAGGGCTGAGGGACTGGAACTTACTATCAGGGCTGAGGGACTGGAACTTACCATCAGGGCTGAGGGATTGGAACTTACTATCAGAGCTGAGGGACTGGAACTTACTATCAGGGCTGAGGGACTGGAACATAATATCAGGGCTGAGGGACTGGAACTTACTATCAGGGCAGAGGGACTGGAACTTACTATCAGGGCTGAGGAACTGGAACTTACTATCAGGGCTGAGGGATTGGAGCTTACTATCAGGGCTGAGGGACTGAAACTTACTATCAGGGCTGAGGGATTGGAGCTTACTATCAGGGCTGAGGGACTGGAACTTGCTATCAGGGCTGAGGGACTGGAACTTACTATCAGGGCTGAGGGACTGGAACTTACTATCAGGGCTGAGGGACTGAAACTTACTATCAGGGCTGAGGGACTGGAACTTACTATCAGGGCTGAGGGACTGGAACTTACCATCAGGGCTGAGGGATTGGAACTTACTATCAGGGCTGAGGGACTGGAACTTACTATCAGGGCTGAGGCATTGGAACTTACTATCAGGGCTGAGGGACTGGAACTTACTATCAGGGCTGAGGGACTGGAACTTACTATCAGGGCTGAGGGACTGGAACTTACTATCAGGGCAGAGGGACTGGAACTTACTATCAGGGCTGAGGAACTGGAACTTACTATCAGGGCTGAGGGATTGGAGCTTACTATCAGGGCTGAGGGACTGAAACTTACTATCAGGGCTGAGGGATTGGAGCTTACTATCAGGGCTGAGGGACTGGAACTTGCTATCAGGGCTGAGGGACTGGAACTTACTATCAGGGCTGAGGGACTGGAACTTACTATCAGGGCTGAGGGACTGGAACTTACTATCAGGGCTGAGGGACTGGAACTTACTATCAGGGCTGAGGGATTGGAACTTACTATCAGGGCTGAGGGACTGGAACTTACTATCAGGGCTGAGGGATTGGGACTTACCATCAGGGCTGATGGACTGGAACTTACTATCAGGGCTGAGGGACTGGAACTTACTATCAGGGCTGAGGGATTGGAACTTACTATCAGGGCTGAGGGACTGGAACTTACTATCAGGGCTGAGGGACTGGAACTTACTATCAGGGCTGAGGGATTGGAGCTTACTATCAGGGCTGAGGGACTGGAACTTGCTATCAGGGCTGAGGGATTGGAACTTACTATCAGGGCTAAGGGACTGGAACTTACTATCAGGGCTGAGGGACTGGAACTTACTATCAAGGCTGAGGGATTGGACCTTACTATCAGGGCTGAGGGACTGGAACTTACTATCAGGGCTGAGGGACTGGAACTTACTATCAGGGCTGAGGGATTGGAGCTTACTATCAGGGCTGAGGGACTGGAACTTGCTATCAGGCTGAGGGATTGGAGCTTACTATCAGGGCTGAGGGACTGGAACTTACTATCAGGGCTGAGGGACTGGAACTTATTATCAGGGCTGAAGGACTGGAACTTGCTATCAGGGCTGAGGGACTGGCACTTACTATCAGGGCTGAAGGACTGGAACTTACTATCAGGGCAGAGGGACTGGAACTTGCTATCAGGGCTGAGGGACTGGAACTTACTATCAGGGCTGAGGGACTGGAACTTACTATCAGGGCTGAGGGACTGGAACTTACTATCAGGGCTGAGGGACTGGAACTTACTATCAGGGCTGAGGGACTGGAACTTACCATCAGGGCTGAGGGATTGGAACTTACTATCAGGGCTGAGGGACTGGAACTTACTATCAGGGCTGAGGCATTGGAACTTACTATCAGGGCTGAGGGACTGGAACTTACTATCAAGGCTGAGGGATTGGACCTTACTATCAGGGCTGAGGGACTGGAACTTACTATCAGGGCTGAGGGACTGGAACTTACTATCAGGGCTGAGGGACTGGAACTTAATATCAGGGCTGAGGGACTGGAACTTACTATCAGGGCAGAGGGACTGGAACTTACTATCAGGGCTGAGGAACTGGAACTTACTATCAGGGCTGAGGGATTGGAGCTTACTATCAGGGCTGAGGGACTGAAACTTACTATCAGGGCTGAGGGACTGGAACTTACTATCAGGGCTGAGGGATTGGAACTTACTATCAGGGCTGAGGGACTGGAACTTACTATCAGGGCTGAGGGATTGGGACTTACCATCAGGGCTGATGGACTGGAACTTACTATCAGGGCTGAGGGACTGGAACTTACTATCAGGGCTGAGGGATTGGAACTTACTATCAGGGCTGAGGGACTGGAACTTACTATCAGGGCTGAGGGACTGGAACTTACTATCAGGGCTGAGGGGTTGAACATCCATAAATCACCTCACCACTTGTCTCGCCCTCTGCAGTATTTATTCTCTTTGCTGGATTGTAAAAGCCGCTGGTTGGCTAAACGTCTTGAAGAAATACACCCAGGTGTTGCAGCTGTGTCTTATGGTAAGAAGACAGGTGGCTTGCAGCCTTAATAACCCTCTTGTAGCCGATAAGTCTTAAACCCTAATACCCCACCAACCCAACGCCTGTGTAACGTGTGTACTCAGGAAAGGCAAAGCAGGCAAGTGAAAGCAGGTGAGTGAACGCAGGCGAGTGAAAGCAGGAATGAAAACAAGATGGCGGGTGTAAAGGGACTTAATAAGTGTCGTAATTCTATCAAAATTCATCTGATCTGCTAACTTCTCTAACCTGATCGTTCTTTCACTAGCGCACTGCTGAAGATGGTCTTAGCTGAAGGGCGAAATAAACAGACAAATTACATATGTGACTGTTAATTCTACTTGCAGCTTCCTTTACACATTGAAAAATATATATAATGTACACTCTCTCTCTCTCTCTCTCTCTCTCTCTCTCTCTCTATCTCTCTCTCTCTCTCTCTCTCTCTCTCTCTCTCTCTCTCTCTCTCTCTCTCTCTCTCTCTCTCTCTCTCTCTCTCTTTCTCTCTCTTTCTCTTTATCTCTCCTTTCCTTGCCAGTATATTGATTAGCGTATCTAACCTGGTCTAGGTGAAGTGGGTCGCTCTCCCCCTGCTTCCCCTGTCCCTTTCCCCCTGTCTCTGCCCCTCCCCTTGCCTCCCTTCCCCTGCCTTCCACAGTGTCTAGATTAAAGAAGAATATCTACGCATACTGGGTAAATATAGCAATATATTGTCCCGTGGAGTTAGATCACAGTATCTGTCATTACTCGGTTATAATAATAATAATAATAATAATAATAATAATAATAATAATAATAATAATAATAATAATAATAATAATAATAATAATAATAATAATAATAATTATTATTATTATTATTATTATTATTATTATTATTCGTAGTAGCAGCAGTGGTGGTAATAGTGGTTGCGGTAGCAATAGTAACAGGAGTGGTGAGGGTAGCAGCAACAGCACTGATCAATCAATCAATCAATCAAGTTTGTTCTCTATAAGGATTACAATGCGGGGTTTACAGATTTTGGTTATTGTGTGGTTTACATATTACATATTTACTAATTACAGAGGGGGCCACTAGGACACCTAGCATGGCTAGGCATTTCGGGCAAACTTAGATTAATTCTTAACCCTAAATTATTACAAATTATGGAGTAAGTTGACTAAATACTAAGTGACTAAATACTAGTTTGTGGTGTGGAAAAAGACACTTATGTACAGTTCAGGACATTTATTACAGGAAACGTTTCGCCACGAGTGGCTTCTTCAGTCCTAATACAAAGAAAACTAAGAAAAACGCATATATATAGTGGCAGGAGTCAGGTGAAGTGACGCGTTGGTAGAGGTGGTAGTAGTAGTAGTAGTAGTGGAACTAAGGAGGTGAGGCTAGAGAGGGAGCTGCTGACATCATGTAACAGCAGTTCCCAGGATGGGTAATATCCTCTTGATTAGTAATTTTGAAATACTGTAACTACCGGATTTTTGCTTTATAGTGTTACTGAGAGAAAAAATGCATTGAAGCTGCACTAATCACTGTCAAAATCCGGTAGTTACAGTATTTCAAAATTACTAATCAAGAGGATATTACCCATCCTGGGAACTGCTGTTACTTGATGCCAGCAGGTCCCTCTCTTGCCTCACCTCCTTAGTTCCATTACTACTACTACTACCACCTCTACCCACGCGTCACTTCACCTGACTCCTGCCACTATATATATGCGTTTTTCTTAGTTTTCTTTGTATTAGGACTGAAGAAGCCACTCGTGGCGAAACGTTTCCTGCAATAAATGTCCTGAACTGTACCTAAGTGTCTTTTTCCACATCTTGTCGGTATCACCATACCATTTCCTCACTAGTTAGTGAGTTTAGCAATGTGAATGCTTTGGTTTTGGCACAATACATAGTTTCTATATTGGAGTATCACAGGCAAACTTATGACTAGTTAGGAATCATTATTTTAAGATTAAGATTCGTATTTCTGTGCTTATAGTCAAATGGGTGAGTGAGTGTAAGTGTGAACCACCAGGTGGTTTTTATGTAGTTAGTTGACGGGGTGTATCAGGGAGATAAGACGTTTTCTAACGGTAGTTTTGAAGGTGATGAATGTGTCTGCAGTTCTAGAGTTTTCAGGTAGGGTGTTCCAGATTTTAGGGCCTTTGACATACATTGATTTTTTGTAAAGGTTCAGTCGGACACGGGGAATGTCGTAGAGATGTTTGTGTCTGGTGTTATACCTGTGGGTCCTGTCACAACTATCAAGAAAGTGTTTTAGGCCAAAGTTAATGTTGGAATTTAAGGTCCTGTAGATGTAGATTGCACAGTAGTAAGTGTGGATGTTCTGAACAGGGAGTAAGTTTAGATCTATGAAGAGTGGGGGGGGTGTTGCCAGGGATGGGATTTAGTAATTATTCTTACTGCGGCTTTTTGTTGGGTTATTATTGGCTTTAGGTGTGTTGCTGCAGTTGATGGTGGTGACGGGTGCAGCATTTGCATCTGCAACTGAAGAATCCAGTACTCTAATTGACACCAATCGTCTTTGGGTTTTAATCCTACAGAGACGACCAGCACTGGTCCGGATATTATTGCTGGTCCTGGGACCAGTGCCAGTCCTGGGACCAGTGCTAGTCCTGGGACCAGTGCTAGTCCTGGGACCAGTGCTAGTTCTGGGACCAGTTGGTCAAGTTGTGGCTCAAGTCTCGATCACTAGTGGGTCGGCTAATCGTCCATTCCCGACCCTTCTTTTTGACGGTAGTTCAAATAGGTTAGAGCCATGGCTGCAGTCAGTCGAGACGACTGTTAAGGCCCTATTTGATAGTCCCACGGACGCACAGTACATTCGGGCTGCTGTTACAGCAGTGGATCTCACCCAGGATGATATAGGTGCCTTTGTGCAGCTCAATCGCGTTTGTGAGATTCAGTCTTGGGACGAGCTTAAGGAGGAATTTAGGCGTTATTTTCGGCGTAGTCGCCAACGCCATTACATTGAGATCGTTACCAGCGTCTTGGCCGAATGTCAATACAGGCACGAAAGCCCCCTGGCTTGCATTTGCCGGTTTGAGCAAGCCGCCAAAGATTTTACTGATGCCATACGCTCCACTAAGTGGGTTAATGGTGACGACTGTATTAAAGCTAAAGACATCATCCCCATGCTGGCTGTAGGCATCATGCAGAGGGATGCCCACCCTAATCTCCAGGGTGCCATTGATGCGCTAGAACTCGGCCCTGAGCATGACGTCCTGGGTGCATACGATGCCATTGACGTGATCAAGCCGCCAGCCGAGAAAGGCAAGGTTTGTCGCTTTGCGGATGATCCTATACCCGTCCTTCCGGCGCCGTCCACAGTGACCCCGCGGGCGCAGCCGGAAGTCACTTTTGCCGCTGCTGTCAGACAGCCAGCCCTCAAAGTTTCCAACCCCAGTCCCACTAACACTCGCCCGAGTAAAAATATTGACCACAGTAACAACAGTCGGTCTCATACAAAAAAGCCGTCATCGACTTCCTGGACCAAGGCAAAACGTCGCCAGTGCACACCACCTCCTTCCTCACCTGCTAAGCACGTAGTGACTTATTTCAACTGTGGCAAAAGCGGGCACTACTGATCTGAGTGTTACAAACCTAAGTCCCCGCAAGGTAATCGTCACCGTCCCCACGCTCAGTATCAAAGTAACCGTCACCGTCCCCATGCTCAGTCTCGCAAGGGAGTCTGTATGTACCACAACACTTCCAGTCATACCTCTAATGAGTGTAACAAGCTGCGAAGTATGCTGTCAGCTGAGTGGAGCAAGCAGTCGTCACGCAATGCACGTGCTAGTAGAAGCCCTTCCACTAGTTCGGGGGAAGAGGCGCGTCCGAGAAATCAGCGAAAGACATAGTAACCCTGTCGGAGTCGCTGTATTCCGTCCCTGTCCACAATGCGTTCGCCGCCCTGGGCAGTGATACGCTTGCCGACAGTGAGGAAACAGAGTGTCTTGACGTTGTTGCTGAGACTCGTACCGTTCCTTCCAGGTCGAGCCTCGTCAACAAGCGTCGAGCCTCAAGCAGCTGTGACTCCGGGGATTTCGTCGGCCTGTCATGCCTTCACGTTCGGTATGACAACCCGTGTGGACCGCTCGTCGAGTCCACTGTCCACCATAAGCCTCTCCAGCTTTTCCTAGATACAGGTTCGGTGGTTAACATCGTCCACTACACTCTTTTCCGAAACATTGGCCTTCACGCGGCCATGTTGACAGACCCGTCTATCATTCAGACCTTGAGAGGAGTCTCAGGTAATCTACTGACAGTTCGTGGTCATACAACATTAGAATTTGTGGTCCAGGGTCACAAGCTGTCCGCAAAATTCTTAGTCGTAGATAGTATTGTTTTCCCTGGTGGCCTGCTCATAGGGTTCAAAACCATGGCAGACCTTAGGATCTGCTTAGATCCAGCTGAGTGGAAAGCAGAATTCAATGGAGTGGATGTGCCCTTCTGGGGCATGCGCTTAGGATCCACTACATGCTACTCTGTCTCAGAGTATGCACAGTGCCTGGAATCATTGGAAACCGGTGGTTTCCATAGCACATTCTCCTGATCGACCTCGTAGTAGAGCTCGTTGCCCGTCACCTCCTAGCCATCAGCGCTTAGTTACCAGTGAAACCCAGTCTGGGGATGCCCAGTCTAACCTTCACTCTAACTCTGGCGCTGTTGTATAGAACAGCAGTTGTAAAGCCGCAGCATCCCTGTCGACAGGCGACTGTCTGACTCGTGTCATGGCATCAGCAAGCAGAGTTACTGCTTGTACAAAATATGACGTCACTTTGTCAGCTAACTCGCTCACTCCTGTTACGGTGTACATGAGCAGAGCTTTTGAAGGAGACCATGTGCTGGTTGACAACAACACGTGTCGAGTCAAGGGCCTCTCCCTTGAACCATCCTTGCACACAGTGCAATGTGGTAAGTTGCAAGTCCTTGTTGTCAATATGCACAGTCGAGAATTTCCCCTGCGGAAGAATACCTCACTTGTCGACCTTGTCAGATTCCCTCTCCCGGTGAGAGTGGAGGGTGAAGCCCCAGCTGACTTCCTCGTGAGTGCAATTCTCCCAGGCGAGTCTGCTGCTGACTCTTCCAACACCCGGCCAGTGCAGGAAGATGATCTAGCTTTGACAGACTATCCTGAAGAGGTCCCAAAACTTCTCCAGGTTCTCAATCGTGCATGTTCTGCAGTCGCACTAAATGGTGAGTCGATGGGTTTGACCCCACTGATCTCTCACCGTATTCCACTTGACAAAGGTACTAAACCCATTTATGTACCTGCGTATCGCCTGCCACATGCGCAAAGAGTCTTCGCCGAAGAACTCATTACACAGATGCTCCATGATGGAGCTGTTGAGGAGTCCACTTCCCTGTGGAAAGCTCCCCTTATTCTGGTCCCCAAGAAAGATGGAACCTGGTGCCCTGTTATCGATTACAGGAAACTGAATGCATGTATGATCCCAGACCGCTTTCCGTTGCCAGTTCTGAATGACCTGTTGCAGAACATCGGCGATAATAAGGTCTTTTCAACTCTTGATCTTCTTCAAGGGTTCTGGCAGATCCCCCTCGATGATGAGAGCAAAGAGTTGACAGCTTTCTCTACGCCAACTGGTCATTACCAGTTCAGGAGGATGCCCTTCGGCTTGTGCGGAAGCCCAATCACGTTCAGTCGTTTGATGATGACAATTTTCCATACCCTCCTAGGTGGCATGCTCATGGTCTACCTAGATGATCTCATAGTCATGTCGCAAGATGTCCTGACACATCTCGAGAAACTTGACAGGCTAGCTCAAGCAAACCTTAAGGTAAAGCTCTCCAAATGTCATTTCCTCCGGAAGGAAATAAAATTTCTGGGTCACGTAGTGACTCAGAATGGCATAAAGACGGACGAGTCTAAAATCTCGGCCGTGCAGAAATTCCCCAGACCCATGACGGCGGATGCAGTCCGGTCCTTCATAGGCCTGGCGAGTTTCTACCGCATCTTTATTGTAGGTTTCTCCACCATTGTTGCATCCCTGACACGCTTACGTGTGATCAGGAACGAGCTTTTGTCACTCTTAAGAACAAGTTAACATCAGCCCCAACCCTTAGGTTCCCTGATTTCACCAAGGCATTTACCTTGACGACTGATGCCAGAAAAGTTGGCATCGGTGCAGTCTTGTCACAGGAATCTAATGGTAAGCAACAGCCTATTGCCTATGCTAGCCGTGTCCTTACTAAAGCGGAAGTCAATTATTCAGTGACAGAGCTAGAAGCTTTAGCCATTGTATGGGCCTTGAGTCATTTTCGGGATATCATCTATCATTATCCTATCAAGATTTACACAGATCATCTACCTTTATTGGCCCTTTTTGCTAATAAGAACCTCTTGGGAAAGCACGCTCGGTGGTCGCTCACGTTCAATGACTACAACCCTGAAGTTTCCTATGTCCCAGGTAAGCAAAATGTTGTAACTGATGCCCTGTCGAGGCATATAGCATTCGTGAGTGTCGGCAACTCGTTCTCTGTTGAGGATCTCGAGAGAGCCCAACGACAGGACCCTGTGTGGTCTCCAGTCCTTCGTTTCCTGACCAAGGAGGACGTTGACTTCCAGGTCAAATCTCCCGTTCCACTGAAGGATTTGGTGGTCAACCAAGGAGTACTGTGTCGTGTTGCACAGCTGGTGGACCCTGGCAGAACCATATACCAACTGGTGATACCGGAGTCCATGATACCAGCTACTCTTAGGTTGATCCACGATGTCCCATGTGTAGCGCACCCCGGGAAGGACCACAGTATCAAACAGGCATGAATGAAATATTTCTGGTGTAAGATGGCAGCGGACATTGCCAAGCATGTACACCAGTGTGTTGTTTGTCTACAGCACAAGGGTACCATTACAGATCCTAACCCCATTCTAAAGTATCCCATTACAAAGGAGCCCTGGGAGAGAACTTCTGTCGACCTGTTGACGAACTTCTCGACCTCGGAGAAGGGAAATAAGCACCTGCTTGTAATGGTAGATAACTTGACACGGCACAGTGAATTAGTACCCATTCCTGATAAAACCGCCGAAACGGTCACTAGTGCTTTCCGTGAGCATGTTGTTCTTCGTCATACTTGCCCACGTGTCCATCTGTCAGACAATTGGTCTGAGTTTATAAATGGCATAATGCAGGATCTTTGCTCCAGATTTAACATTCACCAAGCGCCAGTAGCTCCACGCCACCCTGTGAGTAATGGTCTTGCTGAACGTACAAATCGCAAAGTCCTGGAGGTGCTCAGGGTAACCGTTAACCCAAGTTGTACTACATGGGATGAGGCTATCCCAGATGTTCAGTGTACATTAAACTCCTCCCTCAACAGCTCGATCGGTGAGACACCTCATTTTGCTTTGTATGGCTATGACAAGCGCTTACCATATAAAATTCTGTTTGCTCCACCTAGACCTACTTACGATACTGATAACCCAAGTGTAGTAAAGATGTGGACAGCACAGCTTGTCTTCCAGCGGGTACGAGAGAACCTTATGAAAGCTACTGATAGGTTCACGTCTGAGCGCAATGCCCGTGCCAAGGAAAGCAAAGTGGAACCAGGTTGCAAAGTTATGTTGCTCAACCCAGCGCAGACCCCAGGTATGCACAAACTTGTCCCGAAATTCGTGGGTCCTTACCGTGTCCTCCGACAGCTCCATGGCAATAAGTTCGAGGTGAGGGAGATTGCTACGGGAACTATCAAGGAAGCCCACCTTGATCACATGAAGTATGTGGACCATGTGCAGGCCGAAGCAGAGCTGGAGTCGTGTGCGTTGCAACGCCACAATCAGACCAATGCTAGGGACAACCCGTCTACCCCTTCTCCCACTACTACTGTTACTGAAGACGGCCCAGTAAGGCTCCATACTTATGGCCTGCGACCCAGGACAGCAGTACATTTCTGTGACATTGACGTACCTACTGACTTGTCTGACTCCTACGCTAGTTATGCTTATTGTTTGCTTGCAGAAATGGGTATAAATGCACACACATTGTATAGCTAGTTGATAATGGAGTCAGGGTGGACAACATCATGTAATTATGTAAATACTTTTAGAAGGGTACCCAGAGTGTAATGAATTCCATGGATATAGTATTATTGTAGGTATGTGCATCCAGTGTTTTTATAAAAAAAAAAAAAAGCCTGTATTACGGTCAGGGCAGTGCTGCCCTCTGAGTCACATGTCACACCTTAGGAAATGCTACTGTCAGTCATTGTTTGCAGATGTGAGGGTGCAACAACGTTCGTAGACGAGTGGTCAACTGATGTTCAGCAATGAGGACAACCTGTATATAGAAGATTTTAGTTCCAGTGCTGATGTCTCCGGACTCTCTCCTCAATGAAACAGCGCGGGCAAATCAGTTTTCTCTTCCCCTGGATGGGAGAGTTTTTTTTTTTTTGCCTGTTGCATTTTTATGTCCATTTTTTATTTCCAAGTGAGCGAAAGCCAGTCCCTCTCTGGGGTAGCTAGTGTAAGTAATTCCTTTATACCTACAGGCCCACCAGTATTGTCGCGTCGGGATGACGCGAGGTGCGTGGCCGAGCAAATGTAGACAGCCTGTACTGTCAGAACATACAGTCTAGCCGTCTGTTCTGACTAGTTCATATTCCGCAGCATTTAAGTGCTGCCCTCTGTAGGCTCACCCAGGTCAATAGGAGGCTGAGCCCATTCGGCCTCACTCCTAGGACGACCGACCTGATAGGCACAAGTGCTCCCCCCTCCACGGACTGGCTTGCGGTCATTCCCTCACTGCCCGTTGTGTACTCACTCATATCCAATTAAAGCCAAACTAGTCCAAGGCCGTATCATTGCTACCTACGCTACCTTCATCGGCACTAAACCGCTGTTCAACAGCAAGAACAGTAATAACACTGGGACCAGTGCTAGTCCTGGGACCAGTGCTAGTCCCTGGGAACACTGCTAGTCCTGGGACCACTGCTAGTCCTGGGACCAGTGCTAGTCATGGGACCAGTGCTAGTCCCTGGGACCAGTGTTAGTCCTGGGACCAGTGCTAGTCCTGGGACCAGTGCTAGTCCTGGGACCAGTGCTAGTCCTGGGACCAGTGCTAGTCCTAGGACCAGTGCTACTCCTGGGACCAGTGCTGGTCCTGGGACCAGTGCTAGTCCTGGGACACACTCAGCTCGCTATGGTGACAGCACTTTAAGACACGCTTGAATATATATATAATAAGATCAACCTCAACTGCCATTTATATGGCTTCCCGGGGTGTCCAGTTATCCTATACTCCTCTAGATTCTCCCTTCGTATATCGTCTGTTTTCCTTTCTCTTTGCCCTTCTCGCAGTTATTTCGCATTGCGACTTTGCTACGAGACTCCATTGGACGAGTTTGAGTAAAGTGGAAGAGAAGGATTCAGAAATAGGGGCGTAAAAATAAAGGAAAGGAAAAATGGTGTTGGCGGAGTGTGTTTTAGGGTTGTGGCGGGGAAGACTGGAAGGTGGTCGTCTGTGAAGGTTTATTGTTGGCTGATGGTGTTGTGGTGGTGTTTTCCTACTGGGAGGCTTCTCTAGTCGCATCTAGAGCAAGCTTTCTATCTAGGATGCAGTTCTAAAGGATTTTTTTAATATAAAAGGCGATTCTAGTGATTTGTTACCTTCCAGGAGGCAGCCGTAGAAGATTCCAGTCTCAGTGACAATAAGGAAAGATTTATATCCAGAAGGAAGCTCTGGAAGATTGTTTTTCAGGAGGCGACTCTAGAGAAATATCCAGCAAAAGAAAGGGCCTCTATCAGGCTTCTTCGTGAAGTGCGCCGATAAGAATGTGCCTCTTCACGGGACCCAGCAACATGTCTGGTTAGATGGAGGGCTCAAGTCCTCTCTAGAGGATCTGTAAGTCAGCGGTGTATAGACGTTCAACTGGGCATTTTTGGATGGGTTTTACTCAACCAAGGACTAATTCTTCCCGAGAAGTTGTGGACAAAGCACGACCAAACACAAATCTATAGGATCCTCTTCCTTCGCGACGAACGAAACTCGGGTATGTGTTGACAGTGTCCGCGAGGAAAAGTAACGTTGTCTACAGTTTTCCATCTGAAAATTGTGGATAAGCTGTGAATTGTTGCAGCCAAGGTATTGTAGTCATGGATTAACTGTGAATTGTTGCACCCAAGGTATTGTAGTCATGAATTAACTGTGAATTGTTGCACTCAAGGTATTGTAGTTATGGAATAACTGTGAATTGTTGCACCCAAGGTATTGTACTCACGAATTAACTGTGAATTGTTGCACCCAAGGTATTGTACTCACGAATTAACTGTGAATTGTTGCAGCCAAGGTATTGTAGTTATGAATTAACTGTGAATTGTTAAACCCGTGGTAATGTAGGTATTCTTGTAGTAATCGTTTCCCTGAATATTTCTAAATCTTATTGCAGATTTCACACGTCTCTACACTCGAAAATAAAATTAATTTCCTAGATAAAGTCTGCTTTGTAGACCAGACATATAATTGAGCTGATACTTACACTGGTAGTAGATAGAAGAATAAGTAATTCAAGTGGTAAACAGACTGGGGTGGTACTCAGACTTGAGTACCACATCATGGAGAAGTGTTGACCGAACTCAACACATCTCAATGACCGTACTCAACACATCTCAATGACCATACTCAACACATCTCAATGACCGTACTCAACACATCTCAATGACCGTACTCAACACATCTCAATGACCATACTCAACACATCTCAATGACCGTACTCATCACATCTCAATGAACGTACTCAACCCATCTCAATGACCATACTCAACACATCTCAATGACCGTACTCAACACATCTCAATGACCATACTCAACACATCTCAATGACCGTACTCAACACATCTCAATGAACATACTCAACACATCTCAATGAACATACTCAACACATCTCAATGAACATACTCAACACATCTCAATGAACGTACTCAACACATCTCAATGACCGTACTCAACTCATCTCAGTGACCGTACTCAACACATCTCAATGAACGTACTCAACACATCTCAATGACCGTACTCAACTCATCTCAATGACCGTACTCAACACATCTCAATGACCGTACTCAACACATCTCAATGACCATACTCAACACATCTCGATGAACGTACTCAACACATCTCAATGACCATACTCAACACATCTCAATGACCGTACTCAACACATCTCAATGAACGTACTCAACACATCTCCATGAACGTATTCAACACATCACCATGAACGTACTCAACACATATCCATGAACGTACTCAACACATCTCAATAAACGTACTCATCTCAATGACCGTACTCAACACATCTCAATGACCGTACTCAACACATCTCCATGAACGTACTCAACACATCTCAATGAACGTACTCAACACATCTCCATGAACGAACTCAACACATCTCAATGAACGTACTCAACACATCCCCATGAACGTACTCAACACATCTCAATGAATGTACTCAACACATCTCCATGAACGTACTCAACACATCTCAATGAACGTACTCAAAACAAATCCATGAACGTACTCAACACATCTCAACGAATGTACTCAACACATCTCCATGAACGTACTCAACACATCTCAATGAACAGGTTGAAAGATCTTCACCCAGAGAGGCGCCTATGCTCATCACGAACCATATCAACATTTTTTTGTGATTTCCTATGACATGTCTGTACCTATAGCCAGGTATACCCTCTGACATGTCTGTACCTATAGCCAGGTATACCCTCTGACATGTCTGTACCTATAGCCAGGTATACCCTCTGACATGTCTGTACCTATAGCCAGGTATACCCTCTGACATGTCTGTACCTATAGCCAGGTATACCCTCTGATACGGCTGTACCTATAGCCAGGTATACCCTCTGACATGGCTGTACCTATAGCCAGGTATACCCTCTGATACGGCTGTACCTATAGCCAGGTATACCCTCTGACATGTCTGTACCTATAGCCAGGTATACCCTCTGATACGGCTGTACCTATAGCCAGGTATACCCTCTGACATGGCTGTACCTATAGCCAGGTATACCCTCTGATACGGCTGTACCTATAGCCAGGTATACCCTCTGACATGGCTGTACCTATAGCCAGGTATACCCTCTGATACGGCTGTACCTATAGCCAGGTATACCCTCTGACATGGCTGTACCTATAGCCAGGTATACCCTCTGACATGGCTGTACCTATAGCCACATATACCTTCTGGCACGGCTGTACCTATAGCCACTTATACCTTCTGGCACGGCTGTACCTATAGCCACATATACCTTCTGGCACGGCTGTACCTATAGCCAGGTATGCCCTCTGACACGCATACTGCTATAATTACTACTACTACTGTTACTACGACTTCTTCTACTACTACTACTACTACTATTACTAACACTACTACTACTACTACTATTACTACTACTACTACTATTACTACTACTACTACTACTACTATTACTACTACTACTACTACTACTACTACTACTACTACTACTACTACTACTACTACTACTACTACTTTCATTACTGCATCTACCACTGCTATTACTACTTCTACTATTATTACCATGATGATGATTTTCATTATTATTATTATTATTATTATCGTGGGTAAGCATTAAACCCGTATGGGTCACACAGCGCATGTCAGCATAAAATTTAATGAATTTTTAAGATATTTCGTCTGTATCGTCTCTGACAGTATTGCCAACTGTAATACTGTCAGAGACAATACAGGGGTCTGGGGATGGTGTCTGGCAACACTGTGCGGCCTCTGTAATGACCTGAATGAAGCCTTACCAGTTGACCTCTGTTGACCCAGTGGCCAGGGTCTCTCTCTCTCTCTCTCTCTCTCTCTCTCTCTCTCTCTCTCTCTCTCTCTCTCTCTCTCTCTCTCTCTCTCTCTCTCTCTCTCTCTCTCTCTCTCTCTCTCTCTCTTTTACACAGGGTTTGACAAGGTTAAGGATTCCTAACTTTATTGATAGGTTATTTACAGGTTAAGGATTCCTAACTGTATTGGAAAGCTAAGAGCTGTTACCTACATCAGCTCATTTGAAAGCATTTTTATTGTTATGAGACATACAAGTAGGGAACAGGATGAAGTTGGAGCCATCTGTGGGCCAGCATTTTCATTTGATCAACTGACTTTATCTCATTGACATCACAATGCTGTACGAATGTGTTCCAAACTCGAGTCATCCTGGGAATAAATGATCTCAGAAGGGTACAGCCAAAGTGAAGTTGCTGCTTTCTGCCCGTCTTGTGGTATAGAAGCTTGCTTCTCGCTGTCCTCGAAGTGGATCCAAGTGTGGTACTTTGGCAGTATTGGCCTTGTACACAACAGTAAGGCCACCCACATCCCTTCTCTCTCTCTCTCTCTCTCTCTCTCTCTCTCTCTCTCTCTCTCTCTCTCTCTCTCTCTTTCTCGCTCTCCCTCTCTCCACACTGCACATACATGACCTTTTGTTAGCCCGAGCATCTAAGATAATAACATTAGCGGATGACGAAAATGAACAGATACCTGGAGCATACCTGGAGAGGGTCTCGGGGGTCAATACCCCCGCGGCCCCATCCGTAACCAGGCCTCGGAGTGGATTAGAGCCTGATCAACCAGGCTGTTACTGCCGGCTGCACGCAAACCGACGTACGAACCACAGCCCGGCTGGTCAGGTACTGACTTAAGGTGTCTGTCCAGTGCCTTCTTGAAGACAGCCAAGGGTCTATTGGTAATCCCCCATAAGTTCGCTGGGAGGCAGTTGAACAGTCTTGGGCCCCTGACCTTATTGATTGAGACAAACTACCTACAGATGTGTTAAGCACAAAGACAATACATCTCAGAACCAGCAAGAAAAGCACTTAACAAGCATAGGACTCAAGTGAATACTTAAGAGTGGCAGTCAATAGTCTACCTCCACCTTAGTACAGTGCCAGTGGAGTTAGAGCCGCAGTTGGGGTAGTAAGCAGCAGTACGGTACATTTCCCATCCCTGATTCAATGCTGTCTGTCGTTTCCATGTTCCATGTACTCTTTCTGACTCTGTCTGTCTGTCTCTGTCTGTCTGTCTGTCTGTCTGTCTGTCTGTCTGTCTCTCTCTCTCTCTCTCTCTCTCTCTCTCTCTCTCTCTCTCTCTCTCTCTCTCTGTCTCTCTGTCTGTCTGTCTCTCTCTCTCTCTTTCTCTCTCTCTCTTTCAAACATAAACAAAGATCCAGGAGCCGAGAGAAAAGCGGATTAAATCCGGCTGAGCGAGCAAGCGTTCTCATAACATATAATAACTGACGTCATCGGGGAGACTAAAATTATTTTACCTTACGAACGTAAACATAGACAGCGGCAGATGTGTGTGCAGGTGTGTTATTGCAGGTGTGTGGGTGCTGGTGTTAGGACAAGTGTGTGGGGGCAGATGTGTACACTCACCTAACTGTACTCAAATAATTGTGGTTGCAGGGCTCGAGACTCAGCTCCTGGCCCTGCTTCTTCACTGACCGCTACTGGGCCCCCTCTACCTGCTCCATGAGCTTTATCATACCCAGCCTGTCCAGGTCTCTTTGCAGTCCTGCCTCATCCTCGTCCGATTTAATTCTTCTCATCAACTTCACGTCATCTGCGAACAGGGACACTTCAGAGTCTATTCCTTCCATCATGTCGTTCACATATATCAAAAATAGCACTGGTCCTAGAACTGACCCCTGTGGGACCCCGCTCGTAACAGGCGCCCACTGTGATACCTCTTCACGTACCATGACTCGTTGCTGCCTTCCTGTCAGGTATTCCCTTATCCATTGCAGTGCCCTCCCTTTTACATGCGCCTGATCCTCCAGCTTCTGCACTAATCTCTTGTGGGGAACTGTGTCAAAGGCCTTCCTGCAGTCTAGGAAAACGCAATCTACCCACCCCTCTCTCTCGTGTCTTACTTCTGTTACCTTGTCATAAAACTCCAGGAGGTTTGTGATACAAGATTTGCCTTCCATGAACCCATGCTGGTGTTCGACCACTCTCCTCCTGATAATCTTCTCCATGACTTTGCACACAATACATGTCAGAGACACAGGTCTGTAGTTTAGTGCCTCGTTTCTGTTTCCTTTCTTAAATATGGGGACTACATTAGCTGTCTTCCATTTCTCAGGTAGTTGCCCAGTTTCAAGGGATGTGTTGAAGATTGTGGTTAGAGGCACGTACAGCATCTCTGCTCCTTCTCTAAGGACCCATGGGGAGATGTTGTCCAGTCCAATCGCCTTTGAGGTGTCAAGGTCACTTAAGAGCTTCTTCACCTCCTCCTCAGTTGTTCGTATGTCATCCAACACTTGTTGGTATATTCCCTCTTGATGTTCCCTTCTGTGCTGTCTTCCCACAGCCCTTCCTGTCTCTACTGTAAAAACTTCCTTAAATCTCCTGTTCAGCTCCTCACATACCTCCTGATCATTTCTTGTGAGTTCTCCACCTTCTGTCCTTAATCTGATCACCTGGTCTTTAACTGTTGTCTTCCTCCTGATGTGGCTATACAACAGTTTCGGGTCAGTCTTGATTCTCGATGGTATGTCATTTTCATACTGTCGCTGGGCCTCCCTCCCTACCTGTGCATACTCATTCCTGGCTCTGCGACTGATCTCCCTATTTTCGTGTGTTCTCTGCCTTCTGTACTTTTTCCATTCTCTATTGCACTTTGTTTTTGCCTCCTTACACCGTCGGGTAAACCGGGGGCTCGTTCTGGTCTTCCCGTTGTTACTGTTGCCCTTGGGAATAAACTTTTCCACTGCCTCCTTGCATTTTGTTGTTACATATTCCATCATTTCATTTACTGGCTTTCCTGCCAGTTCTCTGTCCCACTGGACCTCCCGCAGGAAGTTCTTCAACCCTATGTAGTCCCCTCTTTTATAGTCAGGCTTTTCCCATTCAACTCCTGTTATTCTCTCCACTTGCAGCTCTACTATGTATTCAAAGCACAGAACCACGTGGTCGCTAGCTCCTAGGGGACTCTCATACTTGATGTCCTCAATGTCTGAGCTGCCCAGGGTGAACACAAGGTCCAATCTTGCTGGTTCATCCTCCCCTCTCACTCTGGTAGTGTCCTTAACATGTTGGTGCATGAGGTTTTCCAGCACCACATCCAACATCTTGGCTCTCCATGTTTCGGGACCCCCATGTGGCTCCAGGTTTTCCCAGTCGATCTCCCTGTGGTTGAAATCCCCCATAACCAGCAACTTTGCTCTGCTGGAGTGAGCTCTTCTTGCCACCTCAGCAAGTGTGTCCACCATTGCTCTGTTGCTCTCTTCATATTCTTCTCTTGGCCTCCTGCAGTTCTGTGGTGGATTATACATCACTGCAATGACCACTTTGTGTTCCCCAGACTGAAGTGTACCTGCTATGTAGTCTCTTTCTCCCGTCTCATCTATGCCTTCCATTTTCTCGAATTTCCATCTGTTTTTTTACGAGCAGAGCAACCCCACCTCCCCCCCTGCCCCTTCTATCTTTCCTCATGATCTGGTATCCTGGTGGGAAGATTGCATCTGTTATTGTCTCCATGAGTTTTGTTTCTGTAACTGCTATGATGTCTGGGGACTTCTCATTGATTCCTTCTTGCCATTCCTCATGTTTATTCGTTAATCCATCTGCATTTGTGTACCAAACCTTCAACTTCTGTTCTAATACTGTAATTGTGGTGCGGGGTGTGGAAACAGAGGGATCGGTGTGTGATGGTTGGTTTGGATTGTTCAGTTGCTTTGGGGGTGTCGTGGCTGGAGTCCTTCTGCAGGTGTTTCTGGGGGGTGTGCTTGTCCTTCCATTTGATCCTAGGTTATTCTGCTCTCCTTTTTCATTTCCTCCCATTTCTCCTTTCGTTTTTGAACTCTCTCTTTCATCGTCTTCCTTTCGTCCTGTGTTCTGTCTCGATCGAGGTACACACTCCGGAACTCCTGCTTGCCTCTCAGCCGTGCTTTCTCCTGCAGGATCATGGTTCGGGTTGATTCTGCCTTGAAAATTACTTTGAGAGGCCGATTCCTTTTCTTTGTGAACCACCCAATTCTCCGAAAATTTGCCACCTGGGTCATGTCCCCCTCGCCTATCACCTTCATGATATCTTCAATCGCTTTTTTCTCCTCCTGCTTTCTTTCATCATAAGTTTTCCCTTTAGCTTCGTCTAGCCCATAGACAAACACGGATCTCTCCCTTTCCACCTCCCACTGTGACTCCCATTGCATCCTCTGATGTGTTTTAGTTTCTTCCCGTGGAGTTTTCCTTCCTTCAGTCCCTTCCCTAGTTATGGCCCCTGTGCTTCTTGGTTTGTCCTTCCTGCTCACCTGTTCCTGGCCCCCACAGGTATCTGGTAAGGTCCTTGCACATGTCCTAGCTCCTTCAATGTCTTCCAACCTCTCATTCTGGCCTAGTGTGCTCCCTGCCTTTGTTTTGGTGGGTGTAGGTGTGCTAGGGCAGGTGTGGGGGCAGATGTGTGTGTGGGTGCAATTGTGTTTGGGCAGGTGTGTGGGCGCAGGTGTGTTAGGATAGAAATGAGAGGGCAGGTGTGTGGGGACATAGAACAGGTGTTTCGGGGTAGACATGTGGGGCAGGTGTGTGTGGGATAGGTGTTTGGGGGAACATGTGAGGAGAAATATGTGGGAACAGATGTGTGTGGGATAGGTGTTTGGGGGAACATGTGAGGAGAAATATGTGGGAACAGATGTGTTGGGGCAGGTATGTGGTACAAGTGTAGGGGAAGGTGTGTGGAAGGTGTGTGGGAAACAAATGTGGTTTACAGGTGTGTGTGTGATAGGTGTGGCTTTCAGGTGTGTGGACAGGTGTGTGGGAAACAAGTGTGGTTTACAGGTGTGTGTGTGTAAGATAGGTGTGTGGATCAGGTGTGGGGACAGATGTGTGGGACAGGTGTGTGTGTGTGTAAGATAGGTGTGTGTGGGACAGGTGTGTGTGTCTGTGGGACAGGTGTGTGTGTGTGTGTGGGACAGGGGTCTTTGGGACAGGTGTGTGTGTGTGGGAACAGGTGTGTATGTGGGGTAGGGGCGTGTGGGACAGGGGTCTTTGGGACAGGTGTGTGTGTGTGCTGGAGAGATATATGTGGGACAGGAGTGTATGGGACAGGTGTGTATGGAACAGATGTTTGTGGGACAGGTGTGTGTGGAACAGGTGTGTATAGGACAAGTGTGTATGGGAGAGATGTGTGTAGGACAGATGTGTGTGGGACAGGTGCGTGTGTGTGGGACAGGTGTGTGTAGAACAGGTGTGTGTGGGACAGGTGTGTGTGGGACACACACACACACCCAGGTGTGTGTGTGGGACAGGTGTGTGTAGGACAGGTGTGTGTGAGACAGGTGTGTGTGAGATAGGTGTGTGTGGGACAGGTGTGTGTAGGACAGGTGTGTAGGACATGTGTGTGTAGGACAGGGGTGTGTGGGACAGGTGTGTGTAGGACATGTATGTGTGTAGGACATTGTGTAGCACAGGGGTGTTGTGTGGGACAGGTGTGTGTGTTTGGGACAAGTGTGTGTAGAACAGGTGTGCCTGCCAAAATCTAACAATACAGAAGTAGAATATATGAAGGCCCATTGAGAGTCAACTACTCACCCATTAATTAACTCATTGACGCACCCATTAACTCACCCGTTAAGCCACTCTTTAACCCACTCACCCATTAATTCACTCGCCCATTAACCCACTCACCCATTAACCCACTAACCCATTAACTCACTCACCCATTAACCCACTCACTCATTAACTCGCCCATTAATCCACTCACTCATTAACTCGCCCATTAACCCACTCACCCATTAAATTACTCACCCATTAACCCACTCATCCATTCAATCACTCACCCATTAGCCCTCTCACCCATTAACTCGCCCATTAACCCACTCACCCATTAAATCACTCACTCATTAAATTACTCACCCGTTAACTCACCCACCAATTAACCCACTCACCCATTAAATCACTCACCCATTTACCTACTCACCCGTTAACTCACTCGCTCATTAACCCATTCACCCATTAACCCACACACCCATTAACTCAGCCATTAACCCACTCACCCATTAACTCACCAATTAACTCACCCATTATCTCACCCACTAAATCACCAATTAACTCACCCATTATATCACCCATTAACTCACCCATTAACTCACTCACGAATTAACTTACCCATTAACCTACTCACCTATTAACTTACCAATTAACCCACTCACCCATTACCTCACCAATTAACTCACCCATTACCTCACCAATTAACTCACCCATTACCTCACCCATTAACTCACCCATTCATTCAATTATCTGTACATTGATTCAACATTTAACTCATCAAACACTTATTAACATCAAATTATTTTTTTCAATTATCTTTCGTCTGGTCCTCCATCACTGCCTCATTAATCAAATTAATTACATCAAAACTGGCAATAATAATTATTAAGATTGATTAATTAAATCCCCTACCGCTTCCCCTGTTCCAGCGGGCGTGTGTGGGCGTGCGCAGCACTGAGGGCGTGTGGGAGTGCGTAGCATCGACGACGTGTGGGAGTGCGTAGCACTGAGGACGTGTGGGAGTGTGTAGCACTGAGGACGTGTGGGAGTGTGTAGCACCGAGGACGTGTGGGAGTGTGTAGCACCGAGGACGTGTGGGAGTGTGTAGCACTGAGGACGTGTGGGAGTGTGTAGCACCGAGGACGTGTGGGAGTGCGTAGCACCGAGGACGTGTGGGAGTGCGTAGCACCGAGGACGTGTGGGAGTGCGTAGCACCGAGGACGTGTGGGAGTGGGACGTGTGACTGCGTAGCACCGAGGACGTGTGGGAGTGCGTAGCACCGAGGACGTGTGGGAGTGCGTAGCACCGAGGACGTGTGGGAGTGCGTAGCACCGAGGACGTGTGGGAGTGCGTAGCACCGAGGACGTGTGGGAGTGCGTAGCACCGAGGACGTGTGGGAGTGCATAGCATCGAGGACGTGTGGGAGTGCGTAGCACCGAGGACGTGTGGGAGTGCGTAGCACCGAGGACGTGTGGGAGTGCGTAGCACCGAGGACGTGTGGGAGTGCGTAGCACCGAGGACGTGTGGGAGTGCGTAGCACCGAGGACGTGTGGGAGTGCGTAGCACCGAGGACGTGTGGAAGTGCGTAGCACCGAGGACGTGTGGGACGTGGGGAGTGTGTAGCACGAGGACGTGTGGGAGGACGTGTGGGAGTGCGTAGCACCGAGGACGTGTGGGAGTGCGTAGCACCGAGGACGTGTGGGAGTGCGTAGCACCGAGGACGTGTGGGAGTGTGTAGCACCGAGGACGTGTGGGAGACTGCTGTAGGAGGAGAGACAACTCTAAGAGATCTCCATCATGGCTGACAATATTAGTGACAACATCTCCTATGTGAGTACTGATGTTTTTTTAGTGTATGTACTCACCTCCCAATTTGTACCCACCTCCCTATTTTTACTCACCTCCCTATTTGTACTCACCTCCCTATTTGTACTCACCTGTGGTTGCAGGGGTCAAGTCCAAGCTTCTGGCCCCACCTCTTCACTGGTCGCTACCAGGTCTACTCTCCCCCTGCTTCATGATTTTTGTCGTACCTCTTCTTAAAACTATGTATGGATCCTGCTTCTGCTTCATCATTCTCCAGACTGTTCCACTACCTGACAACTCTATGACTGAAGAAGTACTTCCTAACATCCCTGTGACTCATCTGAGTTTTCCTGACGTGCTTGACCAGGTGTGGGTTCCATACTGGTGCTGCATACTCCAGTATGGGCCTGACGTACACGGTGTACAGAGTCTTGAACGATTCCTTACTAAGGTGTCGAAACGCTCTCCTTAGGTTTGCTAGGCGCCCATATGCAGTTGCAGTGCACCTCAAGAGATGTGTTCGGTATGATACTTACCCCAAGATCCTTTTCCTTGAGTGTGGTTTGTAGTCTTTGGCCTCCTAGTCTGTACTCCATCTGGGGGTCTTCTTTGATCTTTCCCAGTCTTCATGACTTTGCACTTGGTGCAGTTTAGTGTGTGGTTGTGTGTGTGTGTGTGTGTGTGTGTGTGTGTGTGTGTGTGTTTCCCTTAAATTACAAGTAATCGCATAACAACAACAAAATTAAACTGCACTTGTTGTCGTTTCAAAACCGCTTGCTAATACGGTGTATTTTTGTTTTTGTTTGTGTTTGTTTATCACAAGAACCTCGCACAGAGCTGACACTATCACTACACAACATCTCTGTAATTGATAAATTAGACACATGTGCAACTCTTGGGTATCTTTATTGAAGAAACGTTTCGCCACACAGTGGCTTCATCAGTCCATACAAAGGAGAATTCTTCGCTTGCCTAATTCTTGGGCACGACCTACTTCCACATTGAACAAATGTTACACCACCTATGACTGCTGCACCTCTCCTATCAACGGTTTATAAACTCCTTCTCCACACGTATGCCGTATTCTATTCAAGATTGATGGACTGACCACATCGACTCAAGGTTGAGGGACTGATTACCTCATTCTCCTCCTGTTTTTCAAGATTCTCCTTTGTATGGACTGATGAAGCCACTGTGTGGCGAAACGTTTCTTCACTAAAGATACCCAAGAGTTGCACATGTGTCTAATTTATCAACATGTCGGTTCTCTGAACCATTCATCTACACCTCTGTAATTACTTCTGTTACCGTGAACTTCCGGCGAACAGAGTTGGAAGTGGAACAAGTAACTAAGTGTATAGTTGTTCATGTGAGTAGTGATGATTTCTACAGAGCGGTCTCCCACGGTACGGTCTCCTCTGAGCGGACAAAATTTTCACACCTATATGCTAATAACCTTGACCTCGCCCTCAACCCCCACCCACGACCCCCCACCCACGACCCCCACCCACGACCCCCTCCCACGACCCCCACCCACGACCCCCACCCACGACCCCACCCACGACCCCCACCCACGACCCCCACCCATGACCCCACCCACGACCCCCCACCCATGACCCCACCCATGACCCCACCCACGACCCCCACCCACGACCCCCAACCACGACCCACACCCACGACCCCCACCCATGAACCCACCCATGACCCCCCCACCCATGACCCCACCCATGACCCCACCCACGACCCCCACCCACGACCCCCACCCACGACCCCCACCCACGATCCCCACCCTCGACCACCTCACCCTCAACCCCCATCCACGCCTGCCCGACCGGCGCCCCGCCCGCGCTCCCGCCATCGCGCCCGCCAGCGCCTTCCGCAGCGTCGTCCGGATCGCCCCCGCTCCCCGAATTTTTTTCCGATTTTTTTCGATTTCTTTTGGAATTTCATTTTCTTGTGCTCTCCATGTCCTCGGATCAAATTTTTGAGGTTCCCCCTCCCACTTTCACCCCCATCCCAATTTTTTTCGATTTTTTTTTTAATTTCATTTTCTTATGATCTCCTTGGATCAAGGTTTTCTCGATAATACAAAGACTCCATTTCCTTGGATCAATGTTTTCTCGATAATACAAAGACTCCAATTCCTCGGATCAAGTTTTTCTCGAAATCAAAGACTCCATCTCCTTGGATCAAGGTTTTCTCGATAATACAAAGACTCCATCTCCTCGGATCAAGTTTTTCGCGATAATACCAAGACTCCATCTCCTTGGATCAAGTTTTTGGATTCTCCCCTCTGGGGGTAAGCTTTCAAATGAACTCCTCCTATGGGGCATGGTACTTTCTCTTACTACAGGTCTAAACAAGTGTGACGTCACCCAACCTGTGTTTGCTCGGCGGTCAGTGACGTCACGTGATGACCTCCCACATACAGGCTGAATCTTTTCGACTTCCCCCTATGTCAGTGACGTCACGTGATGACCCCGCACACAGGCTGAATCTTGTCGACTTCCCCATCTCAGTATTACACATTTCATACAACATAGGGAAAACATTTTCACTCTTAACCCAGGATAACCCAAATAATTTCACATTTTTTTCGTTAATACCCACAACAATCCACAATTTCTTTACAAAATACAACACAAGTCTAGACATTTTTCTCGTTTTAACTATTTCATCAGAAAAAGTCACCACAACACTTACAACTTATAACCACTTTTCGATAAATTCACTAGTCACAATTTTACATATTACGAAGTTAATACGCACACACACCTCACTTCACTTTGAACACCTTCAAAACACTCTCATAAATCATTTGAATACTCACAAAAATACCTTTGAACATTTCCAAACAACACTGAAACACTTCCAAAATATCATTTTGAGTACTCCCAAATACACCACTGAATACTACTAAAACACCACTGAATACAGTCAAAACACCACCAAAATCACCATAAACTAAGATCAACATAACAGACTAACACCCATTTTCACACAAATCCCCTCAAATCACTATAACCAAGACGATTACCAATTTCTATGAGTACACTCTCCTCCAACTAAGATATAACATGAACGCAAAAAAAAAAACATGAACACAAACCAAACACACACGAACACTTACAACAGAATCAAGTCTTTTTTCGATATCTCTAGTTCGACAACAACACCCACAACCCACAACACCCACATCCCACATCACCCACAACCCACATCACCCACACCCCACAATTTTTTCTCGTTTTAATTAATTTCATCAGAAAAAGTCACAAAACCCACAACTTATAAACACTTTTCAGCATCTCTAGTTCGACAACAACACCCACAACCCACAACACCCACAACCCACAATTTTTCCTCGTTTTAACTAATTTTGGTGGTAGTGAGGTGAGTGCGCTTAGATATTGTCAAATATGATTTTTTGTGTGAATGTTTATAAAAAATGAGTGTTTTCTGTGATATTAGTGATTTTTGAGGTAAGTGAACATGGGTGATTGTTGTTGGTGGTTGTCTTAGATTTATGTGTGTACAAGATATGTTTTCAGTTGATGGTGATCATGTACTAAGTGTTTGCGTATTAGGTTTGTGTTCAAGTTTTTTTTTTTTTGCGTCCATGGGGAGGGAGATCTTGGTTATAGTGATTTGAGGGAATTTCTATAAAATGGATGTTAGCTGGTGATGCTAAACTTAGATTCTGGTGATTTTGACGGTGTTTTGGTAGTATTCAGTGGTGATTTGGGAGTATTCGGAGGTGTTTGATGGTGTTTTTTGAAGGTGTTCAAATGATGTGCAGAGTAGTTTTTTGAAGGTGTTCCGTGGTGTTTTGGTGTTGTTCAGAGATGGTTCAAAGTTAGTCAGTGTGTTAGTTATGGTAATGTCTCAAGTGAATGAGTTAGTTTTTTTTTTGTGTTAATGTTGAAAAGTCTGGAGAATGAGGGAGAAGTTTGGTGGATGAGATGTAATTTCGGTTAATGAAATGTGTAAGTGTGAATGTAAATTGGTGAGTGAGTTAGAGAAGACAAAATGTTATGTGATCTTAGTAAAAGTATAGATAGTTTTAGTGATCTTCGTTATGATGATGTTTTAAGAGAATGTGTACAAAAAATGTGTGATCTTAGTGGAGGGGTTATAGAATTTGGTAAACGTCTTGATTGTGGTGATCTTAGATATTGGAGATATAACAGGTTGAAACAAGTAACTTCCTCTCGTTAAGTTAAATGAAGTAAAAGTGGGGTGTGACGTCACTGGAGGTGACCTCGCCGGTCCTGTGAGGTGTGACATCGTGTGTTGGTGGTAGTGAGGTGAGTGCGCTTAGATATTGTCAAATATGATTTTTTGTGTGAATGTTTATAAAAAATGAGTGTTTTCTGTGATATTAGTGGTTTTTGAGGTAAGTGAACATGGGTGATTGTTGTTGGTGGTTGTCTTAGATTTATGTGTGTACAAGATATGTTTTCAGTTGATGGTGATCATGTACTAAGTGTTTGCGTATTAGGTTTGCGTTCAAGTTTTTCTTTTTTTTTTGCGCCCATGGGAAGGGAGTTCTTGGTTATAGTGATTTGAGGGAATTTCTATAAAATGGATGTTAGCTGGTGATTTTGACGGAGTTTTGGTAGTATTCAGTGGTGATTTGGTAGTAATCAGTAGAGTTTTGGGAGTATTCAGTGGTGATTTGGTAGTATTCAGTGGTGATTTGGGAGTATTCGGAGGTGTTTGATGGTGTTTTTTGAAGGTGTTCAAATGATGTGCAGAGTATTTTTTGAAGATGATCAGTGGTGTTTTGGCGATGTTCAGAGTTGGTTCAAAGTTGGTCAGTGTGTTAGATATGGTAATGTCTCATGTCATAAGTGTATGAGTTAGTTTTTTTTTTTGTGCTAATGTTGTAAAGTCTGGAGAATGAGGGAGGAGTTTGGTGGATGAGACGTAATTTCGGTTAATGAAATGTGTAAGTGTGAATGAGAATGTAAATTGGTGGGTGAGTTAGAGAAGATAAAATGTTATGTGATCTTAGTAAAAGTATAGATAGTTTTAGTGATCTTCGTTATGATGATGTTTTAAGAGAATGTGTACAAAAATGTGTGATCTTAGTGGAGGGGTTATAGAATTTGGTAAACGTCTTGATTGTGGTGATCTTAGATATTGGAGATATAACAGGTTGAAACAAGTAACTTCCTCTCGTTAAGTTAAATGAAGTAAAAGTGGGGTGTGACGTCGCTGATCGCCAAGTAAACGCAGGATGGAGTGTGGTGTCATGGGAGGTATCCCTATCTGTGCTGGTATGTGTTGGTGGTAGTGAGAGGAGTGTATTAGATATTGTATGGAGTTGGTGATTGTGATTTTTTGTGTGAATGTTTATAAAAATGAGTGTTTTCTGCGATCTTAGTGGTTTTGAGGTAAGTGGGATCGTCTTGGTTATAGTGATTTGAGGGGATTTCTATAAAATGGGTGTTAGTTGGTGGTGTTGATCTTAGTTTCTGGTGATTTTTAGTGTTGTTTGGGCAGTATTCGGTGCTGTTTTGGTAGTATTCAGTGGTGTTTTTGGGAGTATTCAAAGGAGTTTGATGATGTTTTTGGCGTTGTACAAAGTAAAGTGTGGTGTGTGTGGGTGTGTTTGTGTTAGTTTTGGTAAAATGTCTCATGTCATAAGTGTATGAGTTAGTTTTTGTGATAATGTTGTAAAGTCTGGAGACTGAGGGAGTAGTATGGTGGATGAGTTGTAATTTCAGTTAATGAAATGTGTAAGTGTAGATAAATTAGAGATGATAAATCTTATTTGGGAGTATTCAAAATGATAATTTGGAAGTGCTTCAGTGTTGTTTGGAAATGTTCAAAGGTGTTTATGTGAGTAATCAAATGATTTATGAGAGTGTTCGAAGTAATCTTGGGGTTGTTCTGTAGTGAGATGATAAAGGTTGTGGATGAGAGAATATTTCTTAAGAGATATTGAGAAAAGGTGGTCTCAAATGATGTATGAGAGTGTTTTGAAGGTGTTCAAAGTAAAGTGAGGTGTGTGTGTGTGTGTGTTTGTGTGTGTGTGTGTGTGTGTGTGTGTGTGTGTGTGTGTGTGTGTGTGTGTGTGTGTGTGTGTGTGTGTGTGAGTGTGTGTTTGTGTTTGTGTGTGTGTGTGTGTGTGTGTGTGTGTGTGTGTGTGTGTGTGTGTGTGTGTGTGTGTGTGTGTGTGTGTGTGTGTGTGTGTGTTTGTGTGTGTGTGTGTGTGTGTGTGTGTGTGTGTGTGTGTGTGTGTGTGTGTGTGTGTGTGTGTGTGTGTGTGTGTGTTAGGTGGTCATAGAGTTTTGTGAATATCTTGGATACATTGATTTTAGTGGATTTGAGATGGGTGATGAGATGCATTTGTGGATGTGAAATGTGATTTTTGTGTGTGTGTTCAGAAGAGGTGTGTTGGGAGATGGGTGAGTGGATGTGAAGAAATGTGGGTGAGATGGAGAGGGGTATGGGGAGGGTTGTATTAGAAATTTAATGAAATATGGGGGGATTTTACTGAAAAATAAAGGTAATGTGTGAATATTTTAAAAAGAAATTGTAGAATTGAAAAGTTATGATATATTGGATAAGAATGGAGGGTGTTGAAACATGTCGCAACAGTTGGGTAGTGAGATTAGTTGTTGTGAGTATAATATCAATTTATGTGGATACAAGGAGATGGGTATGGAGAGGATTTTATTAGAATTTTAGTAATGTAGGGAGGAATGTGTATTACATTTAAGATTCAGTAAAAAGAAGGGGAAAAATTTGTATCGAATAAATTGTGAATAAATTGGTAAGTGATGAGGGTTGTGGGTAATGTAGTCGAAATAGAGATACCAAAAAAGTGGTTATAAGTTGTGGGTTGTTGATGTGACTTTTTCTGATGAAATTAGTTAAAACGAGGAAAAATTGTGGGTCGTGGGTGTTGTGGGTTGTGGGTGTTGTGGGTTGTGGGTGTTGTTGTCGAACTAGAGATGCTGAAAAGTGTTTATAAGTTGTGGGTTTTGTGACTTTTTCTGATGAAATTAGTTAAAACGAGAAAAAATTGTGGGGTGTGGGTGATGTGGGTTGTGGGTGATGTGGGATGTGGGTGTTGTGGGTTGTGGGTGTTGTTGTCGAACTAGAGATATCGAAAAAAGACTTGATTCTGTTGTAAGTGTTCGTGTGTGTTTGGTTTGTGTTCATGTTTTTTTTTGCGTTCATGTTATATCTTAGTTGGAGGAGAGTGTACTCATAGAAATTGGTAATCGTCTTGGTTATAGTGATTTGAGGGGATTTGTGTGAAAATGGGTGTTAGTCTGTTATGTTGATCTTAGTTTATGGTGATTTTGGTGGTGTTTTGACTGTATTCAGTGGTGTTTTAGTAGTATTCAGTGGTGTATTTGGGAGTACTCAAAATGATATTTTGGAAGTGTTTCAGTGTTGTTTGGAAATGTTCAAAGGTATTTTTGTGAGTATTCAAATGATTTATGAGAGTGTTTTGAAGGTGTTCAAAGTAAAAGTGAGGTGTGTGTGCGTATTAACTTCGTAATATGTAAAATTGTGACTAGTGAATTTATCGAAAAGTGGTTATAAGTTGTAAGTGTTGTGGTGACTTTTTCTGATGAAATAGTTAAAACGAGAAAAATGTCTAGACTTGTGTTGTATTTTGTAAAGAAATTGTGGATTGTTGTGGGTATTAACGAAAAAAATGTGAAATTATTTGGGTTATCCTGGGTTAAGAGTGAAAATGTTTTCCCTATGTTGTATGAAATGTGTAATACTGAGATGGGGAAGTCGACAAGATTCAGCCTGTGTGCGGGGTCATCACGTGACGTCACTGACATAGGGGGAAGTCGACAAGATTCAGCCTGTATGTGTGAGGTCATCACGTGACGTCACTGACCGCCGAGTAAACACAGGTGGGGTGACGTCACACTTGTTTAGACCTGTAGTAAGAGAAAGTACCATGCCCCATAGGAGGAGTTCATTTGAATGCTTACCCCCAGAGGGGAGAATCCAAAAACTTGATCCAAGGAGATGGAGTCTTGGTATTATCGCGAAAAACTTGTTCCGAGGAGATGGAGTCTTTGTATTATCGAGAAAACCTTGATCCAAGGAGATGGAGTCTTTGATTTCGAGAAAAATTTGATCCGAGGAATTGGAGTCTTGGTATTATCGAGAAAACCTTGATCCAAGGAGATGGAGTTTTTGTATTATCGAGAAAACTTTGATCCAAGGAGATCATAAGAAATTTTGGTTGAAAGTGGGAAAAAAATTGGGATGGGGGTGAAAGTGGGAGGGGAAACCTCAAAAATTTGATCCGAGGAGATCATAAGAAAATGAAATTCACAAAAAAAAATCGAAAAAAATTGGGATGGGGGTGAAAGTGGGAGGGGGAACCTCAAAAATTTGATCCGAGGAGATGGAGAGCACAAGAAAATTAAATTCAAAACAAAATTCGAAAAAAATCGGAAAAAAATTCGGGGAGCGGGGGCGATCCGGACGACGCTGCAGAAGGCGCTGGCGGGCGCGAGGGCGGGCGCGCGGGCGGGGCGCCGGTCGGGCAGGCGTGGGTGGGGGTTGAGGGTGAGGTGGTCGAGGGTGGGGATCATGTGTGGGGGTCGTGGGTGTGGGTCGTGGGGGGGGGTCGTGGGTGAGGTCATGGATGGGGTCATGGGTGGGGGTCGTCGGTGGGGTCATGGGTGGGGGTCGTGGGTAGGGGTCGTGGGTGGGGGTCGTGGGTAGGGGTCGTGGGTGGGGGTCGTGGGTGGGGGCGTGGGTGGGGGGTCGTGGGTGGGGTCATGGGTGGTGTCATGGGTGGGGGTCGTGGGTGGGGTCATGGGTGGGGGTCGTGAGTAGGGGTCGTGGGTGGGGGTCGTGGGTGGGGGCGGGGGTGGGGGGTCGTGGGTGGGGGTCGTGGGTGGGGGTCGTGGGTGGGGGTCGTGGGTGGGAGTCGTGGGTAGGGGGTCGTGGGTGGGGGTTGAGGGCGAGGTCATTAGCATAAAGGTGTGAAAAGGAGTCAGCTCAGAGGAGACCGTACCGTGGAGACCGTACCGTGGGAGACCGCTCTGTAGAAGAGACCGCTCAGGAAATGGACTGCTCTGTAGAAGAGACCGCTCTGTAGAAATCACCACTACTCATGTGTTTATTTGTTCACGTGTATTTGTTGTATTTGCAGCACTCGGAGGTGGAGTCCCCTGCAGATATAGTTCTGACGCAGGCCGAGAGGAAGTTCTTAGAGGGAAAAGTTCAATAGATAGGAGTAGCGAGGGAGTATATAGTAACAATAGTTTCATTGCTGGCTACTTGTTAAGGTAGGGTAAGTCCAGCTCCCTCTATTCCCCCCCTATTCCCCCCCCCCCCCTTTTTCCCCCTCCCCGAAAGTGATAGTTTGTTTGCCGGCTGCTTGTTAAGGTAGGGTCAGTCTAGCTCCCGCTATCCCTTCCCCTCCCTTCTTCCCCCCCCCCCGAAAGGTGACGTGTGGGGCTCCGGTCAAACAGTAAATCACTCGACTCACAGCTCCCAACACTACTGTAAGTACACGCCTGATCATATTTTAGTGGACTTATTGGTTGAAAGCTTCACTTTTGACCAATAATTAACTTAGTCCTTTCAGTCTTGATAGGTTAAAATGTTTTAATAATCACCACATCTTTTAGGTATTGTACTTATCATGGAGAGTGATTTCTTAAGCAGTGGGTAATCTGTCTCTCTTTACAGCTTGAAAGGACAGAGAGGGTCACCTGCTAATCAACGAGTAGAAATTGAAGGAGACGGACTAACGTTCTGAGGCGTCCCAAATTCTGATCCACTTACCTGTTTGTGTATGCAAGTAGCAGGATATAACCCCTCATCATTGCAGTGGAAAAAAAACCTGCTTTCCTGTCATCTGGACGGATTATTGACGGCTAGAAAATCTGTGAAGAACGAGCCGGTGGGTTGTCATCAACACCTGCGACCCCCCCCCCATCATCGGCAACGGCTACGATTTCAACAACACGCAGTGTCACCAACACCAGACACCCAAGTTTTATATATATATATATATATATATATATATATATATATATATATATATATATATATATATATTATATATATATATATATATATATATATTAGCGTTGAATTCAGATATCATTTATATTTTTCATTTTTCATTTTCTTTAAGGTAGGATTAATATTTCATATTTAAGTGTTTTATATTTTATATTTTCTAAATAATAAAGTGTTTATGTTTGTCAGTTTTTGTTCTTTTTCTATTCATTAATTTTCCTGAGGAGGAGCCAGCCTTGGTAATACTGTCTGAAGTTGTTACAGGGCTGAGTAAGCCTTCACAAGTGGCGACCTTGCCAGGATCAACTCGACTGAATCAAGATTCAACTCCATCTCGAATCTACCATTGGAACTTCAACGCCGCATACCACAGATGGTTACCACCAGCCATGAGTAATCATTCTCTATGGTAGGACTACAGTACAGGTATTTAAAAGATTTGGTGATTGTTATAGTCTCAATTTATTGTAAGTCAAGTCAGGCAGGATATAATATTTAATTCTGCCACCTTTTTGTTCGAGCTTGAAACACTTTGGAGGATTAGACTCTAGGGACCCGAGATTTTCCAGTGACAATTTGTTTCATTGAGCTCTTTATTTTATCAAGGGAACTGTCGTAGGACACTCTTGATTTGTTGGTGAGAAGATTGGATGGTCAAGTGACCCCATTCTACTTACTGTTTGCTCGGAGCCGGCATAGAACCCTTCGTTTTCATTAATACATATTGTTTAATTGAAGCAGGGATCGAGCCCTCTGGTTTATTTACAGTTTGAGTGGAGCAGGAATTGAACCCTCCATTTTCTTTAATACCCATTTCATTTCCCCTGATAGTTTAAGTTATTCTTGCAAGTATGGAGGAATACCAGTTTTGGATGAACGCTGGAAGTAAGTTAGGAATAACAGGGAAAAATTTAGAATCTTTCATTAGTGCTAAGATCCAGGAAAGACTTGAAAGAGAGAGAATTGAGAGAGAAGAAAGACAGAAAGGGAAAGAGAAGAAGAAAAGGAGAGAGAGAGAATCGAAAGAGAAGAGAAAAAGGAGAGAGAGAGAATTGAGAGAGAAATCCAAGAAAGACAGAAAGAGAGAGAGAAGACAAAAAGGAGCGTGATAGACTTGATCGTGAGGAGAGAGCTAGAGTACGTGAAGAACAAGTTAAATTAAGAGAACTTGAGGAAAGAGCAAAGGATAGAGAAGTTGAGGAAAAAGCTAGAGAACGTGAGGAAAAAGCTAGAGAACGTGAGGAAAAAGCTAGAGAACTCGAGTTAATAGAGAGAGAAAAGGATCGCGAGCTCGAAAAAGCTCGCCTTGAATTAGAGAATAAAAAGTTAACTCTTACACAACAACAATTAGAGGAAGGAGTAATTGAACATCATGCAGCTAGTGCACATATTCCAACACCTAATTTACCTCCCTTCACAGAGGGTGAAGACATTACTTCATACATTATCAGGTTTGAAAATACCGCTACCCTCTGTGAATGGCCTGCTGACACCTGGGCTACCAGGTTAGGAATGTTATTTTCTGGTACAGCTTTGAATATCTATGCAACTTTGTCGCAGGATATCATATGTAATTATAACCTACTGAAGAAGGCAATCCTTAAAGCATATCAAAAAACCACAAATTCTTACAGGAAAGATTTCAGGTATGCCACCTTACAGCCTGGCCAAAACTTTCAGCAGTTACAAGTAACACTCTTTCGTTTGTTCGACTTTTGGATAGAGAGTTCAGGAATTGATCACAGTTATGAATCTCTTAGAGACTTCATGGTTGCTGACCAGTTCCTGACAGCTCTTCCTCACCAGATACGAACATTCATCAGAGAACGTAACCTGATTAAAGCTGAGGAAGTTGCTGAGGCTGCTGACCTGTATGCTGAGGCTCACAATTCCTATAAAGACCTAAAGGGATCGAACCCTAAGGGCAAGGGTTCATCAGACCTTAAGAAATCAAAGCCTCTAGTGGAAAGTAAAATGACTTCTTTTATTCCTGTTTGTCATTTGTGTGGTGTTAAGGGACATAAACGTCCAGATTGTCCTTCTAAGAAGGTCCAAAAAGTTGGAAGATGTTTTAAAGACTGTAATGACCAAGCACCCTTCTGTTCAGGAACAGTTAATGGACTTAATGTATCTACCATTTTACGAGACACTGGATGCACATGTATAGTCATTTCTGATAAGCTGTTCCCTAACCTTAAAGAAACTCATTCCTCTGCTATACTTTCAGACTACTTGGGCCGTACGGACACTTTTCCTACCATCCGTTGTTACATTAGGTCTAAATGGTTCACAGGTTGGTCTGAAGCCGTACTAGCTCCCATCACTTCTTGCTCCGTACTAATAGGTAATGTAAAAGGTGCCATTCTTCCTTCTGAGGTTGACCTTTCATCACCAAAGGTGGACATAAGCTTTTCAGATCCTCTTCCTGTAGAGTCAGAGAAGCCCCTCGAAAGTTCAGATGAGACAATGTCTCGCGAGATTCATGTGGGATTAAAAACCAGTGATGCTACTCTCGAAAGCGAGGTAGTAGGATCACCGGTTCACTTGTTAGATGAAAGTGAAGATATCACCTCCGATACCATAAATGTCTTGACTAGGGCTCAGACCAAAGCCCAGGCTTCTCCTACTATCCATCGACTTTAAGCCTTTAGATATATCGAAGGACTCCTTTGTCAATTTACAACGTAATTGCCCTTCTCTTCAGAATTGCCATAATGCCGCTAAACAAAATCAAGTTATCCAAAGGAAAAACTTTTCATATAAATTTGAATATATAAAAGGTATCTTGTACAAGTCAGTATTCAAATTAAATTCAGATGAGATAGACTATTCCATCTTAGTTGTTCCAAGTCAATGCAGAGAGACTGTTCTTAAAATGGCTCATGACCTGCCAGTGGCCGGACATTTCTCGCATCGTAAAACCTTAAATAAAATTAGGGAAACCTATTTTTGGCCAAAAATGTCCTCAGATGTCACTACCTATTGTAGATCGTGTAAAGTTTGCCAACTGTCATCCTCCCGAGGTACCAGGCGAGTACCTATGGTCAAAATGCCAGTCTTTACGGTACCCTTTGAAAGAGTAGCTATTGACATCGTTGGTCCTTTATCTCCACTTTCATCTGGGGGACATAGATATATATTAACATTAGTTGATTATGCTTCGAGTTTCCCTGAAGCCGTTCCCTTAAAGACCATAACTACTACAGAGGTGGCTGAAGCCCTTTTGTCCATCTTCTCCAGAGTGGGCATCCCTAGAGAAATTTTGTCTGACCGTGGGACACAATTCACATCTGACTTAATGCAACATCTATACCAACTTCTGGGAGTGAAGCCTCTCTTCACCACACCCTATCATCCCAGCTGTAATGGGAGGATTGAGCGCCAGCATTCGATTCTCAAGTCCATTTTAAGGAAACTTTGCTCCCTTAAACCTAAGGAGTGGCATCGTTACCTACCCTGTGCTTTGTTTGCCATGAGGGAAGTTCCCAGTGACTCTTTGGGGTTTTCACCTTTTGAACTTCTCTATGGTAGACAGGCCAGAGGCCCATTGTCCATCCTTCATGACTTATGGACTAATGAGGACGTAAAGGCTGAGGTTCAGTCTTCTTATCAGTTTCTCCTTGACCTTAGATCCAAACTTGAGGAGACCTCTGACATAGTTTCGAAAAACTTAAGCTTGTCAATGGACCAGTACAAAACCTATTTTGATTCCAAAAGTCAGAGGAGAAGTTTTAAAGTAGGAGATGAAGTTCTGGTACTTTTGCCTATCAAGTCAAATAAATTATTAGTAGCATGGAAAGGTCCATATAAAGTATTAAAAATTTGTGGGAAAGTTGACTACCTCATAGAAGTCAAGGGGAAACCTAAGCTTTATCATATCAACATCCTTAAGAAATATTACCGAAGAAATTCGGTTAACTGCCTTAATAACTTTGACTTAGTTTTTCCACACGAACTTGATAAAACAACTGAAGAATGTAAGGTGTGCGTAATTGACACCTCTAACTTAGACTATGATGAAGAACTACATGACTTGGTGACTCTTGACCACTCGGGCGCAACCAACATTAATATTAATGAATCTTTGGATGACCATAAGAGACATGAACTACTTCAATGTGTGAGTAACTTTTCAGACGTCTTTACTGATATTCCAGGTGTTACCTCCACGGTAGTCCATAAGATTGACTTAGTGACGGACAATCCTATCAAACGAAAATTATACCCAGTTCCAGTTCACCTTAGGGATGCATTTGACCGAGAGGTAGACAAATTATTAAAACTAAAGATCATTGAACCTTCAGTATCTGCATATTGCTCACCAGTAGTCATGGTTAAGAAGGAGGATAATTCATATAGACTTGCTATTGACTTCAGAGGCCTTAATGCTATAACTCGGTGGGATGCTGAGCCTATGCCCTTAATAGATAGCGATCTACACAAATTTTATGACTCTTCCTTCTTTTCAGAGATTGATATTGCGCAGGCATATCATCAAGTAATGTTAGATCCTTCTTCTAAGCAGTACACCGCTTTTCCTACACACCA
This sequence comes from Cherax quadricarinatus, assembly GCF_038502225.1. Taxonomy (NCBI): domain Eukaryota; kingdom Metazoa; phylum Arthropoda; class Malacostraca; order Decapoda; family Parastacidae; genus Cherax; species Cherax quadricarinatus. The sequence goes on along the minus strand of NC_091295.1, from coordinate 68,401,669 downwards.
AGGACTGATGCAATATAGAACTATGCCCTTCGGTTTGGTAACTGCCTGTGCTACCTACGTGAGACTGATGAGAAAGGTCTTGGGTAATATGCCAAATGTTTCAGTTTATTTTGATAACATTTACGTAATGACATCCACGTGGGGCGAACATATCCAAACATTAACATCAGTTTTGCGTAGGTTACGCTCACATGGCCTCACTGCCAAGCCGAAGAAATGCTTCCTTGGGTATAACAAGATTAGATATCTTGGACTGATACTTTCTAATAACTCTCTGCAGCCTCTCCCCAGTAAGATCAAAGCTTTATTAGAATTTAAATTCCCCAAAACCAAGAAGCTCATGCGTAGCTTTCTTGGTTCTGTAAATTTTTATGCACGGTTTATCCCGAACCTTACTGATCTTACAGGCATCTTATCCGACTTCCTTAAAAAGTCTGTGAAGGAACCTCTTGAACTTTCCAACGTAGCTCGGGAAAAGTTTAATGAGATTAAAAGTATCTTTTCGAAAGACCCTATACTTAAGATTCCAGATATTAATAAAACATTTTGTTTAAGAACTGATGCCTCCAATACTGGCTTAGGTGCAGTGTTACTACAATACCATGATGGTACTCCCTTCCCTGTATGCTTCCTAAGCCGGAAACTCCTTCCCGCAGAAACGAGATACTCCACCATAGAAAAGGAATGTTTGGCCCTTGTGTGGGGTATCTCCAAACTTAAATTTTATTTGCTGGGAAAAGAATTCATTTTAGAAACGGACCACAAACCTTTGATATACCTAGAAACTTTTAAGGGAACCAACAGTCGCCTCTTGAGGTGGACATTGGCACTCCAGGCTTTTAAGTTCCATATTGTGTATATCAATGGTTCATCCAATTATTTCTCTGACTGGTTAAGTCGTGACAGTCAGTAGAAGATTTGTTGCCTTACGCGACTTCCACATGTTAGAACTTTTTCCTCGCCTATTCTTCTTATACTCCTTGACTATAAGTCTTGGTATGGGGGAGTGTGAGGGAAAAGTTCAATAGATAGGAGTAGCGAGGGAGTATATAGTAACAATAGTTTCATTGCCGGCTACTTGTTAAGGTAGGGTAAGTCCAGCTCCCGCTATTCCCCCCCCCCTTTTTCCCCCTCCCCGAAAGTGATAGTTTGATTGCCGGCTGCTTGTTAAGGTAGGGTCAGTCTAGCTCCCGCTATCCCTTCCCCTCCCTTCCTCCCCCACTCCCAAAAGGTGACGTGTGGGGCTCTGGTCAAACAGTAAATCACTTGACTCACAGCTCCCAACACTACTGTAAGTACATGCCTGATCATATTTTAGTGGACTTATTGGTTGAAAGCTTCAATTCTGACCAATAATTAACTTAGTCCTTTCAGTCTTGATAGGTTAAAATGTTTTAATAATCACCACATCTTTTAGGTATTGTACTTATCATGGAGAGTGATTTCTTAAGCAGTGGGTAATCTGTCTCTCTTTACAGCTTGAAAGGACAGAGAGGGTCACCTGCTAATCAACGAGTAGAAATTGAAGGAGACGGACTAACGTTCTGAGGCGTCCCAAATTCTGATCCACTTACCTGTTTGTGTATGCAAGTAGCAGGATATAACCCCTCATCATTGCAGTGGAAAAAAAACCTGCTTTCCTGTCATCTGGACGGATTATTGACGGCTAGAAAATCTGTGAAGAACGAGCCGGTGGGTTGTCATCAACACCTGCGACCCCCCCCCCTCCATCATCGGCAACGGCTACGATTTCAACAACACGCAGTGTCACCAACACCAGACACCCAAGTTTTATATATATATATATTAGCGTTGAATTCAGATATCATTTATATTTTTCATTTTTCATTTTCTTTAAGGTAGGATTAATATTTCATATTTAAGTGTTTTATATTTTATATTTTCTAAATAATAAAGTGTTTATGTTTGTCAGTTTTTGTTCTTTTTCTATTCATTAATTTTCCTGAGGAGGAGCCAGCCTTGGTAATACTGTCTGAAGTTGTTACAGGGCTGAGTAAGCCTTCACACTAGCTGTATACAGTGTCGTCAGGATGTTGAGACGAGGCGTTGCAATTTGCATTATTTATTACGTTACTTCAAATTGTCAAGTCAAGGTCATCTGTTAAGACTGAAAGTTCTTTTTTACAATCCCTGTGTGTGTGTGTGTGTGTGTGTGTGTGTGTGTGTGTGTGTGTGTGTGTGTGTGTGTGTGTGTGTAACTAAGCGAGGCTTCAGCTGGCATAACAGTAATTTAAATCCTCATCTCATTACCTTCACTAAATGTTTACTTTGCATCATCGAACGTCATCTCTCGTCTCGGGAGCGACAGTCTTAGTCCCACCTCAAAGGACGGAGGGTCGAGCCTTCCTTATGCTTTAACTGTTCACATACATGAAAGAATCTGTCTCATCCTCTACTGTCTCACTCGTTTCCACATGTGTGATGGAATTTACAGTATTCTTCATTCTTCTTTTCATTCGTGCAATCCTGCCTTCACCTCTGCCTGACACCCTGCCACCCTCCCTGCCACCCACCCTGCCACCCACCCTGCCACCCACCCTGCAACCCACCAGAGCTGGGAAAGCATGTCACGGGAGACGGCCACGTTCACTAAGGATATCACACCTATTATCCTGGCTGCCCACCATAACCACTACGAGATCCTAAAATTACTGTTGGACCGTGGAGCATCCCTGCCCATGCCACATGACATCAGGTGAGCAAAATGCCCATGCCCCACAGGGTGCCACCCCCTAACCCCCCTCACCCCAAAGTGCTTGCCTAGTTAAGAATCAAACATTCGCCTCAGTGGTAGGGATATTTACCCTCTCGTGTGGAAGCGAATTGTGGAACTGACTTGTGTAACATGCAAAAAAAGTTATTATGAATTGCTTTACCTTAGTTTCTACAGTAATGATAGTTTCTGCAAAATGACAGTAAATTTTTCGTAATAGTAGGAAGATAGTAATGGTAGTAGTAACTCGGCATGTTGAAAGTTCTCAATAACTGGATAGTCTCAGTTCTTTGGAAATTAAACAGATCACTGATAGTACTACTGCTGTCTCTATTACACTATCCAGTACCACCGTTACAAGTATGAGTACTACTACTACTACTACTACTACTACTACTACTACTACTACTACTACTACTACTACTACTACTACCGCTGCAAAAATAATTACAACAAGCAGTACTGATAATACTAATTCTGATTCCTTGCAATTCTGACGTTGCTTCTGTTGCGCCGACTACGGCTGCTGGTGATGGGGCTGCTCCTGCCCCTGCTGCTTCTGCTGCTGGGGGCTCCTGATTCTGCTGGTGCTCTTGTTGCTCCTGGATCTGCTGCTCCTGCTGTAGATGTGGGTGTGACGAGTGTTTGATTTCCACTGAAGAGGATTCGCTGCGTCACTCCCTCTCAAGAATCAACGCGTACAAGGCTCTGGCTTCACCCTCCCTCATCGCTCTCTCTTCTAAAGACCCCATACGCACTGCCTTTGAGCTCTCTGGAGAGCTTGCCAGACTCCAGGGCATGGAACACGAGTTCAAGCAGGAGTATAATGTAAGTGGTTGTTGTGTTGATGATAGCAGATGAGGCAGTGGTGGTGGTGGTAGCTTAAGCAGTGGTAGCTGAAATTGTGATATTGGCGGTAGTAGTAGTAGTTGATAAAGTAGTTAGGAGTGTTAGTCTTTGAAATGGTGGTGATGGTGGTTTCTGAAATAGTGGAGGTGGTGGTAGTAGTAGTAATAGTAGTGTTGGTATAATGTGTGTATCAACTGGAATATTGTGGGTAGTGGTTGTGGCGAGGTAGTAAGAGTGGTAGTGGTGGTATAAGAAGTAGCGGTAGTGATGTTGGTAGTTGAAGTAATGGTTTTGGTAGAGGTAGTTGACGTAGTGGTGTGGTAGTGGTGGCATCAATGAAAATAGTAATGGTAGCAGTCGTGGTGGTAGTGGTATCAATAATGGCCGTTATTAAAAGTAATAGTACTAGTAGTAGTGGAGGCAATAATTGTAGCATTGAAAGTAATGTTGGAAAGATGGTAATTCTTTGAGTAGCTTCTCCTTGACTACAAGATCATCTCTCTCCCTGCCCTCCCTGACTACAAGATCATCTCTCTCCCTGCCCTCCCTGACTACAAGATCATCTCTCTCCCTGCCCTCCCTGACTACAAGATCATCTCTCTCCCTGCCCTCCCTGACTACAAGATCATCTCTCTCCCTGCCCTCCTTGACTACAAGATCATCTCTCTCCCTGCCCTCCCTGACTACAAGATCATCTCTCTCCCTGCCCTCCTTGACTACAAGATCATCTCTCTCCCTGCCCTCCCTGACTACAAGATCATCTCTCTCCCTGCCCTCCCTGACTACAAGATCATCTCTCTCCCTGCCCTCCCTGACTACAAGATCATCTCTCTCCCTGCCCTCCCTGACTACAAGATCATCTCTCTCCCTGCCCTCCCTGACTACAAGATCATCTCTCTCCCTGCCCTCCCTGACTACAAGATCATCTCTCTCCCTGCCCTCCCTGACTACAAGATCATCTCTCTCCCTGCCCTCCCTGACTACAAGATCATCTCTCTCCCTGCCCTCCCTGACTACAAGATCATCTCTCTCCCTGCCCTCCCTGACTACAAGATCATCTCTCTCCCTGCCCTCCCTGACTACAAGATCATCTCTCTCCCTGCCCTCCCTGACTACAAGATCATCTCTCTCCCTGCCCTCCCTGACTACAAGATCATCTCTCTCCCTGCCCTCCTTGACTACAAGATCATCTCTCTCCCTGCCCTCCCTGACTACAAGATCATCTCTCTCCCTGCCCTCCCTGACTACAAGATCATCTCTCTCCCTGCCCTCCTTGACTACAAGATCATCTCTCTCCCTGCCCTCCTTGACTACAAGATCATCTCTCTCCCTGCCCTCCCTGACTACAAGATCATCTCTCTCCCTGCCCTCCTTGACTACAAGATCATCTCTCTCCCGGCCCTCCCTGACTACAAGATCATCTCTCTCCCTGCCCTCCCTGACTACAAGATCATCTCTCTCCCTGCCCTCCTTGACTACAAGATCATCTCTCTCCCTGCCCTCCTTGACTACAAGATCATCTCTCTCCCTGCCCTCCCTGACTACAAGATCATCTCTCTCCCTGCCCTCCTTGACTACAAGATCATCTCTCTCCCTGCCCTCCCTGACTACAAGATCATCTCTCTCCCTGCCCTCCCTGACTACAAGATCATCTCTCTCCCTGCCCTCCTTGACTACAAGATCATCTCTCTCCCTGCCCTCCCTGACTACAAGATCATCTCTCTCCCTGCCCTCCCTGACTACAAGATCATCTCTCTCCCTGCCCTCCTTGACTACAAGATCATCTCTCTCCCTGCCCTCCCTGACTACAAGATCATCTCTCTCCCTGCCCTCCCTGACTACAAGATCATCTCTCTCCCTGCCCTCCTTGACTACAAGATCATCTCTCTCCCTGCCCTCCCTGACTACAAGATCATCTCTCTCCCTGCCCTCCCTGACTACAAGATCATCTCTCTCCCTGCCCTCCTTGACTACAAGATCATCTCTCTCCCTGCCCTCCCTGACTACAAGATCACCGCTCTCCCTGCCCTCCTTGACTACAAGATCATCTCTCTCCCTGCCCTCCCTGACTACAAGATCATCTCTCTCCCTGCCCTCCTTGACTACAAGATCATCTCTCTCCCTGCCCTCCCTGACTACAAGATCATCTCTCTCCCTGCCCTCCTTGACTACAAGATCATCTCTCTCCCTGCCCTCCCTGACTACAAGATCATCTCTCTCCCTGCCCTCCCTGACTACAAGATCATCTCTCTCCCTGCCCTCCCTGACTACAAGATCATCTCTCTCCCTGCCCTCCTTGACTACAAGATCATCTCTCTCCCTGCCCTCCCTGACTACAAGATCATCTCTCTCCCTGCCCTCCCTGACTACAAGATCATCTCTCTCCCTGCCCTCCTTGACTACAAGATCATCTCTCTCCCTGCCCTCCCTGACTACAAGATCATCTCTCTCCCTGCCCTCCCTGACTACAAGATCATCTCTCTCCCTGCCCTCCTTGACTACAAGATCATCTCTCCCTGCCCTCCCTGACTACAAGATCATCTCTCTCCCTGCCCTCCTTGACTACAAGATCATCTCTCTCCCTGCCCTCCCTGACTACAAGATCATCTCTCTCCCTGCCCTCCTTGACTACAAGATCATCTCTCTCCCTGCCCTCCCTGACTACAAGATCATCTCTCTCCCTGCCCTCCTTGACTACAAGATCATCTCTCTCCCTGCCTTCCCTGACTACAAGATCATCTCTCTCCTTGCCCTCCCTGACCACAAGATCATCTCTCTCCCTGCCCTCCCTGACTACAAGATCATCTCTCTCCCTGCCCTCCCTGACCACAAGATCATCTCTCTCCCTGCCCTCCCTGACTACAAGATCATCTCTCTCCCTGCCCTCCCTGACTACAAGATCATCTCTCTCCCTGCCCTCCCTGACTACATGATCATTTCTCTCCCTGCCCTCCCTGACTACATGACCATCTCTCTCCCTGCCCTCCCTGATTACAAGATCATCTCTCTCCCTGCCCTCCTTGACTACAAGATCATCTCTCTCCCTGCCCTCCCTGACTACAAGATCATCTCTCTCCCCTCCCTGACTACATAATCATTTCTCTCCTTGCCCTCCCTGACCACAAGATCATCTCTCTCCCTGCCCTCCCTGACTACAAGATCATCTCTCTCCCTGCCCTCCCTGACTACAAGATCATCTCTCTCCCTGCCCTCCCTGACTACATGATCATTTCTCTCCCTGCCCTCCCTGACTACATGACCATCTCTCTCCCTGCCCTCCCTGATTACAAGATCATCTCTCTCCCTGCCCTCCTTGACTACAAGATCATCTCTCTCCCTGCCCTCCCTGACTACAAGATCATCTCTCTCCCCTCCCTGACTACATGATCATTTCTCTCCTTGCCCTACCTGACTACAAGATCGTCTCTCTGTAGACAGCCTGTACTGTCTGTACAGACAGCTTATGCTGTCTGCCAGCTTAGTTCATATTTCGCGGCACTCAGGTGCTGCCCTCTCTCGGCCTGCCCAGGTCAGTGGGACGCTGGTCCCACTCGCACTCGCTCACTCACTCAGCGGCCTAGAAGCAGTCAACAGTCCTACTAGCTCTCTCCCTCGTGGGCATGGCCCTCCTGGGCCATGGGCACTTAACACACAAGCCTGTGTACCCACCACGACTTTGCAAATAAAGTAAAGCCTCCGAAGACGTTTCTCAATTGAACCCCACACTGCAAGAGTCACCAAACTGGTTATAAATGGTGGGAAGCAGTAGTCGCAGCAAGTTGTGTTTGCCTGGAGAGAGGAAGGAAATAGAATGAAGTTGTGTTCACTTCATCACCCTACATTAGAAACATCCGTCTCTCAACGAGTTATCCTGATGTCGTGTCTGCACGTTTCAGCATCCTGACACAGGTACAAGAAGGATTTGGCCGACATTTCCCAAATTTCTTCGAGAAATATAAGTAGTGTCCCAGTAACTCCATGCTACAGCGTCCCACACTGTTTCTCAAGTCACGTGTTCAGTGTCACTTGTATATTCTGCTGTTGTTGTTCAGCTCAGTGCAGCTATTTCAGCAAGCCAGAGGTGAGTTTTGTGGTGATTTCTGCATCCAGAGTGAGTTTCTCCACGTGTTTGTGGGAGAACAGGAGGAAGTGACCGGTTCCTACCTCACTCACACCTCACCCGCCTACCACCACTATGTGTTCACTCCCTCTGCTGTGTTTTCTGCTGTTTTCTGTGTGAACTGATTGCCAGAGCTGTGTATCCGAGTGCCCAACCACTCGAAGCCACGTGGATCAGCAAGCCACATGGATCAGCAAGCCGCGTGGATCAGCATGCCACATAGATCCCGACGCCATGTGGATCCCGACGCCACGTGGGGTGTGGACGAAGCCACGTGGATCAGCAAGCCACGTGGATCAGCAAGCCATGTGGATCAGCAAGCCACATGGATCAGCAAGCCACATGGATCAGCAACCCATGTGGATCAGTATGCCACGTAGATCACGATACCACGTGGATCACGACGCCACATGGGGTGTGGACGAAGCCACGTGGATCTACGAGCCACATGAGTTACCGATGCTGCTGCACGACGTCACAGTGCTGATGACGTCACTCCTGACATCACATGATGTCACATCGAGTGTTTCAGTAATTATGTCAGTATTATCGAGAAGATTGAGAGAAGACATATGTCGTATTAATTCCTCTCAGTCAGTGTATGGCTTAGTGTCATTTTTGTGCACAGAAAAGCATCATTTGCTAGTTTAAGCCATGTTGTACTGCATGTACCATGGGTGTGTGTAAAGTTTCCATGTGTCCTGTGTGATCTCGAGCCCAGCTGTGTGTCGACCACAGGTCTGCGGCCAGACCCCTGTGTAGCTCTTTGTTGCCTGTCACCCGGTGTGACCACTGTGTTTGACAGCTGATATTAGTCAGCCTGAGCGTATGAGCCCATTTGTACAGAAAGCTCTTATGCTCGTCGCTCATAGATGCTCTGCAGAATCGTACCTGCTACAATTCCCATTGATATTTGTTTCACTTCACCTCCAGACCTTCAGAGTGCAGTTATATGTAGAGAAAGAAGTCTGGGGGTGCTTAGACTAACCTCTGCTATAACTCCAACTGCCGAGAGAATGACACTCGTCAAGCCGCAGTTAGCCCTGTCGGCAGGCGGTGTTTCAGCCTCGTGTAATAAGCTTCAGTGAACTCCTGCACAAAGATGATGTCACTTTGACTGCTAGCTCGCTCACTGCAGTCTGGTGTATGATGTTACGACTCCCAGATGTTTTGCCCAGTCGTCTCTACCACAACTCACTCCACGACTCACTCCACACTCGCCGGCAGTGACAGCTCAGTGACAGTACCAGTCAAGAAGTGTCCTCCTGAGTCGCTTGCCAGAAGTCCTGCCCAGTTGCCGAGTTTTGTCGATGCCTCACTCGAGGGCACCAGCATGTCGTGCCCCAGGTTGAGTGAAACCTGCAGTGACTCCTACAATGACTGCTTCACCGTTCTAGAGGAGACCGTAACCCGTTACATCACAGCTCAGCCGCAGCGATGTCTCCTGTGTTGCAGTATCTGTCCAGACACAGGAAGGCGTGCAGTGATGTCCATCGATGCTCACTACCTGTGACCACGATGTTTCGCACATCCCACATGTTTTTTTTTCCCTCCCTGTAGAAAGTTTTTTTTTCCATGTCCATATGTATATACATATTTTTATTTTGTGTTCTGTGCCCTGTTCCTACAAGAGAGAGACCAAGCTTTTTTTTTACCACCAGTATTGTCGCGTCTGGACGATGCGAGGTAGGTGGCCGAGCAAATGTAGACAGCCTGTACTGTCTGCACAGACAGCTTATGTTGTCTGCCAGCTTAGTTCATATTTCGTGGCACTCAGGCGCTGCCCTCTCTCGGCCTGCCCAGGTCAGTGGGACGCTGGTCCTCAACACACAAGCCTGTGTACCCACCTCGACTTTGCAAATAAAGTAAAGCCTCCGAAGACGTTTATCAATTGAACCCCGCACTGCAAGAGTCACCAAACACACTGGTTATATCTCTCCCTGCCCTCCCTGACTACAAGATCATCTTTCTCCCTGCCCTCCCTGACTACAAGATCATCTCTCTCCCTCCCCTCCCTGACTACAAGATCGTCTCTCTCCCTGCCCTCCCTGACTACAAGCTCATCTCTCTCCCTGCTCTCCCTGACTACAAGATCGTCTCTCTCCCTTCCCTCCTTGACTACATGATCATCTCTCTCCCTGCCCTCCCTGACTACAAGATCATCTCTTTCCCTGCCCTCCCTGACTACAAGATTATCTCTCTCCCTGCCCTTCTTGACTACAAGATCATCTCTCTCCTTCCATTCCCTCAGGAACTCCGTCAGAAGGTGATGAAGTTTGGCACCGAGCTGCTTGACCAGACCAGGTCAAGGACAGAACTCTCCATCATGCTCAACTATGACCCTGAAGGCCCCGTCTGGGAGGAGGGAGAAGTCAACTCTTTGGAAAGACTCAAGATGGCTATTAAGTTCTCGCAAAAATCCGTGAGTTTGCTTCTGTTGTTTGTCTGTAATAAAGAGGCATTTACCTAGTTAAACCATTATCTAGTTACTAGATTCTAGTAGTTTACACAGACCTAATGGAAGAAAGACGACGTTTCGGTTCATCCGAGACCTATATTAACTGGCGAGTGGCTTGGTAATGGTCAAGAACGGATTGAAACATCGTCTTGTTTACATTTCGCAACGTGTCTGTCAGCTGTGCATAGTTCCAGCAGCTGTAGAGTTGTAACGTACATGTGTACACCTGTTTACTGCAGACTTGTAACGTACATGCGTACACTTGATTACTGTAGAGTTGTAACGTACATGTGTACACTTGTTTACTGCAGAGTTGTAACGTACATGTGTACACTTATTTACTGCAGAGTTGTGACGTACATGTGTACACCTGTTTGCTTAGTGCTTAATTATTAATGTATATTGTCAGAACTGTTATTTTCACAAGAACGCCTTGTCATCGACTGACATTTGAGAGAATGTATTGACATCTGTTGTATAATCTACAGTATTCTTAATATTTTCCAGTTTTGCAGTACTGTATAGTAAGATAAGTCTGAGAGGAAGTGTTGCTACTATAAACTTCATTCTGGGTATACATAAAACGTTGTCATCGTGGATTCAGACGCTCTTCTTGTGTGAACGTAGTCTGAGAGAGGTGTCAGCACTGCTGTGTATTTTGGACATGGCCAGTGTGGTACAGTTTGTGCCTTAGTTTTAATATTCATTTGTTCTGTGTGGAGAGTCTGTGTGTTGAAGTAAATTTATTCAGGTATACACAAATACAGTTACATAGATTATCATACATAGCAGTATATGTGTAGAGAACCTGGGATAACCCAAAAAAGCCAAAGAAAGTGACTTATTTCCATTGGGGTCCTGTAAGTTGCATATATTAAACTTATGTTTAATGTTTTGGGCACTAATTCTGTGTTGTTTGGTGTAAACTCACGAAGGCGTTTGCTATTGCATCCTAACTATTGAGACGACTTAGTTTTTGATCGAGACTCACCCTGTTCCAGAACCGAGTGAAACTTCTCTGCCCTGCTGGTGTCAGCACGGCATACTGTGTCGACCTGGTCTTTGACTAGACAGCATCTCACTAGTACACGACCCCTAGTCGTGTGCTAGTGAGTCGCACACCTTGATACTTCTGCTGTCTTATGAATTTCGGTTTAATATATCTTATACGATTAATCTGGTGTTGAGATCAGAATAATTATAATTTGTCAGAGGATTAACTTCCACTTGACATACAAAAGTTTGATTTGTAATCAGTTATTACACAAATCTTTCTCTATTATGTGACTAATATTTATCATGCAGACTCTAAATATATTTGTACAAGACATCAATAAAATTTCTAAACTGGTGAATAGAAATATGACATATATATATATATATATATATATATATATATATATATATATATATATATATATATATATATATATATATATATATGTATATATATATATATATATATATATATATATATATATATATATATCTATATTTCTAATGCTTCTCCGTGTCTCCAGTTCGTGGCTCACCCGAACGTTCAGCAGCTGCTGGGTGCTATCTGGTACGACGGTCTGCCAGGGTTCCGTCGCAAGGACCTCACAGGACAATGTGTGGAGGTGGCCAAGCTGGCCTGCATGTTCCCAGTACTCTCCTTCGCGTATATCTTCTGCCCCAGTTCCAGCAAGGGCAAATTTATCAAGAAACCTTTCGTCAAGTTCATCACCCACTGCGCCTCCTACATGCTGTTCCTCAGTGAGTCTAGAGAGATAAGATAAGATAAGATAAGATTTCGTTCGGATTTTTAACCCCGGAGGGGAATGACTGGTTTAAATAAACACGGTTACATGTAGACATTAAAACTGCTGTTGTGGCGTAAATTTTTAAGCACTAATTACCTTGTAACAAGCAAACGAGCAAGTGCTAATACAACAAGCAACAAAGGCTCAAATATTTTTTTTTTGTGATCAGACGTAGTCAGCAGCGTTGCTTTACTTTATACTACTTTTACTGCAACCAGATATGAAGTCTCAGTTGATTTTCAATTTCTCTCTCTCTTTCCCTCCGACAACCTAGTGCTGCTAGCGTTGGCTTCTCAGAGGATCGAATACATGTTCATCGAGTGGTTCGGCAATGCTTGGCTTCACTCCGTCCTTGAAGACTGGAAGCTGAAGGAGAGAGGCTCCTTTCCAGGCTTTTTCGAGCTGGCTATCATCATGTACATCTTCAGTAAGTCGTACTGTGTTCTTTGTGCTGACTTAAACTTCTACCAAATGATACCACATTTGCGTTTTCAAATATTTTTGACGTGCATGGCAATTTTTTTTTTTTTTCGGCCATCAGTGTAGGACTCTTCATTGATTATATTTTGCTCTACGCTGAGAACATGACGTATTTTTTTTTTTATTCTTCCCTTCACTGGAAGTCACAATAACTCTGTAAAGTTATACTTCGCTGTGATCTTCTCACTTAAATCTGGCCAAGTGGCATAAGTACTTTGATGCAGAGTTGTAGGTTCGAATCCTGCTGTGGACAGGAGAGATAATGTTTGTAAATAACTTCGCCTGTCTGCAAATTGTTAAGCATTTAATGGTAAAGTCGCTGAGACGATCACAAGCAGATGTCTTCAGAAACAAGTGACTTTCTTTGCAGTCACCGGCTCTTGCAACTGAAAAACATCACACTTGAAAGTGCTATAACGTTATCAACCGACTCCTGCAGGTCTCATATGGTCTGAGATCAAATCCCTGTGGTCTGATGGTCTGCTAGAGTACGTCAAGGACCTGTGGAACATCATCGATTACATCACCAACATGTTCTTCATGACGTGGCTCCTGATGCGAGCCACATCCATCTTCCTGGTACAGAAGGATCTTTGGAATGGGATCTGGCCATACTACCCTCGTGAAGCTTGGGATCCCTACGACCCACTCCTCATCTCCGAAGGATGCTTTGGTGCAGCCATGATCTTCAGGTGAGATGATGGAAGTGATGCTGAGGGGGAAATGATATGGGTGATGTGGGAGATGAAGGAATGAAGGAAAGTTGCCGTAGGCCTACTGGCCTATACTTAGCAAGTATTCTCAAATCCAACCCTTTTCTCTCTCATATTTATCTAAGAAATAAAATCGCAGTAAAATAACAACAATGAAAAAACAGTGAAATTCCAAGAGCTTTCGTGATTTCTCACATTACCACGAAATAACAAAAGAAATAACGAAAGCGCTTGGAATCTCACTATCTTTTCACTGTGGTTATTTTGCATGTTTATCTAACCTCTGTATGAACCTAAGAGTGACGTGGGACGAGGGCAATAAATACAATAGCTGAGTATACCGACAGTATGTAAATAAATCAGACATTAAGGGTTATGGCATTTTATATTGAAGACATTTCGTCCACTAGGGGGACTTTACTAATCCACATCAGGAAAGAGGAGCTTATGACGACGTTTTGGTCCGACTTGGACCTATGTGAGGGTTATTTGTGTGTTGTTTCAGTCACGGTATTGTGCCTTTCTGTTCTTTACCAATTGAAGTCCCTGGCGGGCGAAACGTAGTCACAATAAAATGCCATATCCGGCGTTGTGTGTCTTATTTACGTGTGAAGTAATGGCGCTGCTTCATGTAAATATTTCGCTATGAGGCGACATTTACTAACACGATCTGTTATTCGTAATCTTTGTTGATTCTCACACTCTTTAACCTCACAGGTAACAGCTCATGGGAGACCGAAACTTAGGCCGACGTTTCGGTCCGACTTGGACCATTAACTAGGCACTCAGAAAAGCATGTGTGACTACTTAATGGCCCGAGTCGGACCGAAAAGTCTCTGTCTCCTGTGTGTGTGTTTTCTGTGTATTGTTCCAGTCACGGTATTGTATTTAGGAACTTCTAAACAACCCCTAACACCCTAGGAGTCTAACCACTAATAATACATCCTTGACAACTGCAGCGCCTCCGTCAGTAACACACCACCACCACCACCACCACCACCATCACCACCACCACCACCACCACCACCACCACCACCACCACCAACACAACAGCTTACGAACACTATCCTCTTCCTCAAGCGCATCTTTGATATTACCTCTCCCTGGCAGCTTCCTGAAACTGGTGCACATCTTCAGCGTGAACCCACACCTGGGACCTCTGCAGATCTCCCTTGGAAGAATGATCTTCGATATCCTCAAGTTCTTCTTCCTCTACACGCTGGTCCTCTTTGCATTTGGCTGTGGTAGGTATTGGCGTAGTCGTCTGCATCTCTCTCTCTCTCTCTCTCTCTCTCTCTCTTTTTTTTTTTT
>NC_091295.1:68354702-68384702 GCF_038502225.1 Cherax quadricarinatus | reverse complement strand
GTCACGGAAGATGGCGGAGCAGAAACACGCTAACGTGATGCGTCTGCTGGTGCGTCGCTACATCACTGAGCAGCAGAGGAGAGCTGATGAAAGGAGAGTCACTGAAGACGACATCAACGAGGTCAAACAAGACATATCCACCTTCAGGTATATCTTAGCCATGGTCCCTAGTCCCTGGCAGGGCAGGGACACGAGGGGGATACAAGCCTTTCCCTGACCTAGAACTTTAAAGTTATAATATGTAGTATATGATATAGTAATTAGAAAATGTTATCGTAATAAATTAAAGCCAGCCTAGGCACCATTAGCGGTATTAGGATATTTGTGCTTGTAAATTAGGCCTGTAGACCGAGGCTGTAATTACTATCAAATGTCTGCTGTATAAGACCCCCTCCCACCTCTTCCTCCTTCAGACTATGTGCCTGCCGGAACGTTCCCTTTGTCTACCTGGTTGTCTGTCTGGTAGCTGGTTGGCTGCTGGCTGGTTGGCTGGATGGCTGGCTGGCTGGCTGGCTGCTGGAATTTATATGAATGTCTGTCTGTTTGTCTTTTCTCTCTCTCTCTCTCTCTCTCTCTCTCTCTCTCTCTCTCTCTCTCTCTCTCTCTCTCTCTCTCTCTCTCTCTCTCATAAAACCATGGACCACAATAAAACAAAGCGACGTAACTCAGACCATCCTCAGTTCAACCAAGGTTCTCATGTCATTGTCCTCGTGTTTCAGATACGAACTCGTAGATATTCTTAGGAACAACGGAATGAACACTTCAATGGTCCATGCTGAAGACACTGGTGAGTACATATTGAGACCCGCGGGGGTCTTAAAAACCTATAAGATGGCTCTGATTATAAATAATACTCTAGTACATGTATTCCCATATGAATTGTGTATTGTTACTGATTATTTCAAGTGGTTCGAGTCCTCTGAGTAGCACTGTAGAACTGGGTGTCTCTGGTTTCCTTTCAGCTGTGATCGGCAAGAAAGGTCGAGCCATGGAGCGTCGACTCCTGAAGGGCTTCAACATCGGACTGGTGGAAGGTATCATCACTGATATCCTCACCAGCGAGAAGAAACCCAAGAACATCTTCGGCAAGCTGGCCCGCGCCATCGGCAAGAAGAAGAAGGAAGACTGGAACGCCAGGGTCTCGCGAGCCTCCACGCGCCGGGACCAGATCGGCTCCTCTGAGACCAGTCTCATGAGGTCTCAGACCTCCATCAAGAGACGTATACAGTACGAGAACGAGATGCTGCTCAAGTCTCTTAACCCAGAGAAAATCGCAGAATATAACCCTAATTTGGAGATTCACACGCCCACCACCCGTATCGCCTACGCCAGGTTTAAGGTTAATACCCTCAAGAAGGAGAAAGAGAGGAAGCTGGCGGAGGAAAACAAGGCGGCCGCTCAGGAGAAGGCCGGAGTAGCGAACCAGATGTTGAAGATCGAAAAGATGCAGCAAAATGCAAGCAAACCATTCGTATCGAGGAGCCCGTCTCCTCTCGCTCCTCTTGGCACTAGTCCAGACAGCGTTCCTAAATCAGCTGTCGCATATCACCTCAAGCCTGAAGTAGTTCCCAAGACTCCAGATCAGTCAGTTTCAAAGCCTACCCCGACTCAGGATGTCAAGCCTGCCCAGACTCAGGATGTCAAGCCTGCTCCGACTCAGGATGTCAAGCCTGCCTCGGCTCAGGATGCCAAGCCTGCCCTAACTCAAGATGCTAAGCCTGCCTCGACTCAGGATGCCAAGCCTGCCCTAACTCAAGATGCTAAGCCTGCCTCGACTCAGGATGCCAAGCCTGCCTCAATTAAAGATGCCAAGCCTGCCCCACCTCAGGATGCCAAGCCTGCCCCACCTCAGGATGCCAAGCCTTCCCTACCTCAGGATGCCAAGCCTGCCCCACCTCAGGATGCCAAGCCTGCCTCACCTCAGGATGCTAAGCCTGCTTTAATTAAAGATGCTAAGCCTGCCCCACCACAGGATATCAAACCTGCACCACCTCAAGATGCCAAGCCTGCTCAACGCCAGGCTCCCAAGCCCTCTAAGCCCAGTGGAAGCAGCGTGCTCCTGCCTCTGGCCACCAGTACTCCGTTAGTACCCTCTAGACCCAGACCAGGAAAGTTGGCAGTGCCCAAAGCCTTCCAGCATGAAGCCCAGCAGCATCTTCCACCGCCCCGCACGAAGCCTCCGCCCAGACAGATTGTTCAGTTTCCAGCCAGCCCTGCCCAGAAATTCCAGACTAAAGAGACTGAAGTAACTAAGACTCCTACACCCAGTAAACTGATATCTCCCACACCTTTCAAACCCTCGTCAGGAGTCCCACAAGAACCCAAACCCACACCCAGGCTCCTACATGTCTCACAGCCCACTTCCATCATCCCAGAACTCCCCAAACTAACACCCAGCCTCCCACAAGGACCCAAACCCATGCCTAGCCCCTTGCAGGAACCCAAACCAACACCCAGCCTTGCGCAAGAATCCAAACCGACCCCTAGCCTTCCACAGAAGCCCAAACTCACGTTCAGCCTCCCACAAGAACCCAAACCTACCCCTAGCCTTCCACAGAAGCCCAAACTCACGTTCAGCCTCCCACAAGAACCCAAACCGACCCCTATCCTTTCACAGACCCCCAAACCCACGCCGAGCCCCCCACAAGGACTCAAACCCACGCCCAGTTTCCCACAACAACCAAAACCCACGCCCAGCCTCCCACAGGCACCCAAACCCCCACCCAAATCAGAAGTGAGTGTTTCTCATCTCTCTGGTTCCTCGACGCCAAGCGAGCCCAGAGGAAGGTCACCTGAGACAATCTCTGCAGGTAAATCTCAGGTGACGGGTCAGGTCAGGACCGGATGGTTATAGATACAAAAAGTTATAACGGCAATTGTTAAAAATGGAAAGGTTAAAACTGTAGAGGTCTCTGAAGATTGAAAATAACGAGCTTCGGTGTATTTGGTAAAGATAACATCGTGGCTCATTCCAGGTATCTCAGTGTAACGGTTTTTAAATTAGAGCAGGTGAAAGAGAGAGTCTTGGTTGAAAAGGTATTGTGTGTGTGTGTGTGTGTGTGTGTGTGTGTGTGTGTGTGTGTGTGTGTGTGTGTGTGTGTGTGTGTGTGTGTGTGTGTGTGTGTGTGTGTGTGTGTACTCACCTATTTGTGGTTGCAGGGGTTGAGTCTTAGCTCCTGGCCCCGCCTCTTCACTGGTTGCTACTAGGTCCTCTCTCTCCCTGCTCCATGAGCTTTATCAAACCTCGTCTTAAAACTATGTATGATTCCCTCCTCCACTACGTCACTTTCTAGGCTATTCCACTGCCTGACAACTCTATGACTGAAGAAATACTTCCTAACATCCATTTGATTCATCTGAGTCTTCAACTTCCAAATGTGACCTCTTGTTTCTGTGTCCCCTCCCTGGAACATCCTGTCTTTGTTCACCTTGTCTATTCCGTGCAGTATTTTATATGTCGTTATCATGTCTCCCCTGGCCCTCCTGTCCTCCAGTGTCGTCCGGCCGATTTCCCTTAACCTTTCTTCATAGGACATTCCCCTTAGTTCTGGAACTAACCAGTCGCAAACCTTTCAACTTCTCTAATTTCTTGACATACTTGATCAAGTGTGTGTGTGTGTGTGTGTGTACTCACCTATTTGTAGTTGCAGGGGTCGAGTCTTAGCTCCTGTGTGTGTGTGTGTGTGTGTGTGTGTGTTTGTGTGTACTCACCTAATTGTACTCAATTGTGGTTGCAGTGTAGACAGCCTGTACTGTCTGCACAGAGAGCCTATGCTGTCTGCCAGCCTTGTCCATATTTCACGCCACTAAGGTGCTGCCCTCTGTAGCCAGGCCTCTCGGTGGGCACGCCAGCCTGCCTGCCCTTGCCTCTGCCTCACTCACACAGCAGCCTAGCAGGAAGACACAAAGCCTACTAGCTCTCTCTTGTGGCCATGGCCCTCCCGGGCCATGGGCACAACACACAAGCCTGTGTACCCACCATGACTTAACTATAAAGTAAGAAGCCTCCGAAGACTTATCATTTACTCCCCGCTACCAGAACACCAAACAAACTGGTTATAAATGGTGGGAAGTGGTGGTCGCAGCAGCTGTGTTTACCCAGAGAGAGGAAGGAAGGAATGAAGTCATCTTCACTTCATCACTCCATGCAAGATGCATCCATCTCTTAGCGAGTTATCCTGATGTCGTGTCTGCATGTTTGAGCATCCAGACACAGGTACAAGCAGGATCTAGCCGAAATTTGCCGAATTTCTTCGAGAATTGCAAGTGACGTCCCAGTGACCCCACGCTATAGCGTCCCACGCTGTTTCTCAAGTCACGTGTTCAGCATCACTTGTATATTGCTGCTGTTGTTCAGCTCAGCACAGCTGTTTCAGCAAGCCAGAGGTGAATTTTGTGGTGATTTCTGCATCCGGTGTGAGCTTCTCCATGTGTTTGTGGGTGGGGGAGGAGGAGGAGGAAGTGGCCGTTCCTCACCTTGCCCATGCTCGCCCTACTCACGCTCGCCCGTCTACCATACACTCACCACTGCCCACTCCCTCTGCTGTGTTTTCTGCTGTTTTCCATGTGAATTCATTGCCAGAGCTGTGTATCCGAGTGCCCGAGGCCACTCAAAGCTACGTGGATCAGCATGCCACGTAGATCAGTAAGCCATATAGATCAGCATGCCACGTAGATCACGACGCCACGTAGATCACGACACCACGTGGATCCTGATGCCACGTGGGGTGTGGGCGATGTCACGTGGACCTACGAGCCATGTGAGTTACCGAGCCAGATGTCCCAGGCCTCATGCTGTGGTCTGCTGCCTGCATCACATTGACGTCACCGACGATGCTGCCCGACTTCATGACGTCACGATGTCTGCCTGACGTCACGTCGAGATGTCTGCTGACGTCACAGTGCTGCTGACGTCACCTCACGACATCACATGATGTCACATCGAGTGTTTCTAGTAATTATTTCAGTATTGTTGAGAAGATTGTTGAGAAGATATATGTCGTGTGTTAATTAATTCCTCTCAGTCAGTGTTCTCACATGTTAGTGTACTGCATGTACCGTGTCCAGTGAGGTCTGAGCCAGACCTGAGTAGCCCCACTGTGCTAAGTCACCCGATGTGACCAGTGCATTTGACAGTTGTTATCGGTCAGCTCTTAGCATGAGCCCTCTTGTACAGAAAGCTCTTATGCTCGTCGCTCATAGATGTTCTGCAGAATCGTACCTGCTATGATTCCCATCGAGATTTGTTTCACTTCACCTCCAGACCTTCAGAATGCAGTTATATGTAGAGAAACAAGTCTGGGGACGCTTAGACTAACCTCTGCTATAACTCCAACTGCCGAGAGAATGACACTCGTCAAGCCGCAGTTAGCCCTGTCGGCAGGCACTGTGTCAGCCTCGTGTCAAAAGCTTCAGTGAGCAGCCTGCACAAAGAAGATGTCACTTTGACTGCTAGCTCCCTCACTGCAGTCTGGTGTATGATGTTATGACTTCCAGATGTTTCGCCCAGTCGTCTCTGCCACGACTCGCTCCACAACTCGCTCCACGCTCGCCGGCAGTGACAGCCCAGCGACAGTACCAGTCAAGAAGTGTCCTCCTGAGTCGGTTGCCAGAAGTCCTGCCCAGTTGCCGAGTTTTGTAGACGCCTCACTCGAGGGCACCAGCATGTCGTGCCCCAGGTTGAGTGAAAACCAGCAGTGACTCCTATAATGACCACTTCACCGTTCTAGAGGAGACCGTACCCCGTTACGTCACAGCTCAGCCGCAGCAATGCCTCCTGTGTTGCAGTATCTGTCCAGATGCAGGAAGGCGTGCAGTGATGCCCTTCAATGCTCACTGCCTATGACCACGATGTTTAGCACACCCCACATGTTTTTTTCTTCCCTCCCTGTAGGAAGTTTTTTTTTATGTCCATATGTATATATATGTTTTTTATTTTGTGTTCTGTGCCCTGTGCCTACGAGAGAGAGACAGAGTTTCTTTTACCACCAGTATTGTCTCGTCGGGACGACGCGAGGTAGGTGGCCGAGAGTATGTAGACAGCCTGTACTGTCTGCACAGACAGCCTATGCTGTGTGCCTTGTCCATATTTCGCGCCACTAAGGTGCTGCCCTCTGTAGCCAGGCCTCTCGGTGAGCATGCCAGCCTGCCTGCCCTTGCCTCTGTCTCACTTACACAGCAGCCTAGCAGGAAGACACAAGGCCTACTAGCTCTCTCTTGTGGCCATGGCCTTCCCGGGCCATGGGCACAACACACAAGCCTGTGTACCCACCACGACTTAACTATAAAGTAAGAAGCCTCCAAAGACTTATCATTTACTCCACGCTACCAGAACACCAAACAAACTGGTTATAGCAGGGGTCGAGACTCAGCTCCTGGCCCCACCTCTTCACTGATCGCTACTAGGTCCTCTCCCTCTCTGCTTCCTGAGCTTTGTCATACCTCTTCTTAAAACTATGTATGGTTTCTGCCTCCACTACTTCACTTGCTAGGCTATTCCACTTCCTGACGACACTATGACTGAAGAAATACTTCCTAACGTCCCTGTGACTCGTCTGAGTCTTCAGCTTCCGGTTCTGACCCCTTGTTTCTGTGTCCCCTCTCTGGAACATCCTATCTCTGTCCACCTTGTCTATTCCCCGCAGTATCTTGTATGTCGTTATCATGTCTCCTCTGACCCTTCTGTCCTCCAGTGTCGTCAGTCCGATTTCCCTTAACCTTTCCTCGTACGACATTCCCCTGAGCTCTGGGACTAGCCTTGTTGCAAACCTTTGTACTTTCTCTAACTTCTTGACGTGCTTGACCAGGTGTGGGTTTCAGACTGGTGCTGCATACTCCAGTATGGGCCTAACATACACAGTGTACAGTGTCTTGAATGATTCCTTATTAAGGCATCAGAACGCTATTCTCAGGTTTGCCAGGCGCCCATATGCTGCAGCAGTTATTTGGTTGATGTGTGCCTCCGGTGACGTGCTCGGTGTTATGGTCACCCCAAGGTCTTTCTCCCTGTGTGAGGTCTGTAGTCTTTGTCCACCTAGCCTATACTCTGTCTGCAGTCTTCTTTGCCCCTCCCCAATCTTCATGACTTTGCATTTGGCTGGATTGAATTCGAGAAGCCAGTTTCTGGACCACATGTCCAGCCTGTCCAGGTCTCTTTGCAGTCCTGCCTCATCCTCATCCGATTTAATTCTTCTCATCAGCTTCACATCATCTGGGAATAGGGACACTTCAGAGTCTATTCCTTCCATCATGTCGTTCACATATATCAAAAATAGCACTGGTCCTAGAACTGACCCCTGTGTCACCCCCTCGTCACAGGCGCCCACTGTGATACCTCTTCAAGTACCATGACTCGTTAATGCCTCCCTGTCAGGTATTCCCTGATCCATTGCAGTGCCCTCCCTGTTATATGTGCCTGATCCTCCAGCGTCTGTACTAATCTCTTGTGGGGAACTGTGTCAAAGGCCTTCCTGCAGTCTAGGAAAACGCAATCAACCCACCCCTCTCTCTCGTGTCTTACTTCTGTTACCTTGTCATAAAACTCCAGGAGGTTTGTGACACAGCATTTGCCTTCCATGAACCCATGCTGGTTTTCATTTATAATCTTGTTCCGTTCCAGGTGTTCGACCACTCTCCTCCTGATAATCTTCCCCATGACTTTGCACACAATACATGTCAGAGACACAGGTCTGTAGTTTAGTGCCTCATTTCTGTTTCTTAAATATGGGGACTACATTTGCTGTCTTCCATTTCTCAGGTAGTTGCCCAGTTTCAAGGGATGTGTTGAAGATTGTGGTTAGAGGCACATACAGCATCTCTGCTCCTTCTCTTAGGACCCATGGGGAGATGTTGTCCGGTCCCATCGCCTTTGAGGTATCAAGGTCACTTAGCAGCTTCTGCACCTCCTCCTCGGTTGTTCGTATGACCTCCAACACTTGTTGGTATATTCCCTTTTGATGTTCCCTTCTGTGCTGTCTTCCTACAGCCCTTCCTGTCTCTACTGCAAAAACTTCCTTAAATCTCCTGTTTCGCTCCTCACATACCTCCTGATCATTTCTTGTGAGTTCTCCACCTTCTGTCCTCAATCTGATCACCTGGTCTTTGACTGTTGTCTTACTCCTGATGTGGCTATACAACAGTTTCGGGTCAGTCTTGATTTTCGATGGTATGTCATTTTCATACTTTCGCTGGACCTCCCTCCTCACCTGTGCATACTCGTTCTTGGCTCTGCGACTGATCTCCCTATTTTCGTGTGTTCTCTGCCTTCTGTACTTTTTCCATTCTCTATTGCACTTTGTTTTTGCCTCCTTACACCGTCGGGTAAACCAGGGGCTCGTTCTGGTCTTCCCATTGTTTCTGTTGTCCTTGGGAATAAACCTTTCCACTGCCTCCTTGCATTTTGTTGTTACATATTCCATCATTTCGTTTACTGGCTTTCCTGCCAGTTCTCTGTCCCACGGAACCTCCCTATGTAGTCCCCTCTTTTATAGTCAGGCTTTTCCCATTCAACTCCTGTTACTCTCTCCACTTGCAACTCTACTATGTATTCAAAGCACAGAACCACGTGGTCGCTAGCTCCTAGGGGACTCTCATACGTGATGTCCTCAATGTCTGAACTGCCCAGGGTGAACACAAGGTCCAATCTTGCTGGTTCATCCTCCCCTCTCACTCTGGTAGTGTCCTTAACATGTTGGTGCATGAGGTTTTCCAGCACCACATCCAACATCTTGGCTCTCCATGTTTCGGGACCCCCATGTGGCTCCAGGTTTTCCCAGTCAATCTCCCTGTGGTTGAAATCCCCCATAACCAGCAACTTTGCTCTGCTGGAGTGAGCTCTTCTTGCCACCTCAGCAAGTGTGTCCACCATTGCTCTGTTGCTCTCTTCATATTCCTCTCTTGGCCTCCTGCAGTTCTGTGGTGGATTATACATCACTGCAATGGCCGCCTTGTGCTCCCCAGACTGAAGTGTACCTACTATGTAGTCTCTCCCGTCTCGTCTATGCCTCCCATTTTCTCGAATTTCCATCTGTTTTTTACAAACAGAACAACCCCTCCTCCCCCTCTGCCCCTTCTATCTTTCCTCATGATCTGGTATCCTGGTGGGAAGATTGCGTCTGTTGTCTCCGTGAGTTTTATTTCTGTAACTGCTATGATGTCTGGGGACTTCTCATTGATTCTTTCTTGCCATTCCTCATGTTTATTCGTTAATCCATCCGCATTTGCGTACCAAACCTTCAACTTCTGTTCTCATACTGTAACTGTGGTGCGGGGGATGAGAACAGAGTGATCGGTGTGTGATGGTTGGTTTGGACTGTTCAGTTGCCTTGGGGGTGTCGTGGCTGGAGTCCTTCTGCAGGTGTTTCTGGGGGGTGTGCTTGCTCTTCCACTTGTTCCTGGGTTATTCTGCTCTCCTTTTTCATTTCCTCCCATTTCTCCTTTCGTTTTTGCACTCTCTCTTACAGCATCCTCCTTTCCTCCTGTGTTCTGTCTTGATCGAGGTACACACTCATGAACTCCTGTTTGCCTCTCAGCCATGCTTTCTCCTGCAGTATCATGGTTCGGGTTGTGTGTGTGTGCGTGTGCATGTGTGTGTGTGTATGCGTGTGCGTATGCGTGTGCGTGTGTGTATGCGTGTGCGTGTGCGTGTGCGTGTGTGTGTGTGTGAGTGTGTGTGTGTATGTGTGTGTATGTGTGTGTGTGTGTGTATGTGCATGTGTGTGTGTATGTGTGTGTGTGTGTATGTGCGTGTGTGTGTGTGTGTGTGTGTGTGTGTGTGTGTGTGTGTGTGTGTGTGTGTGTGTGTGTGTGTGTGTGTGTGTGTGTGTGTGTGTGTGTGTGTGTGTGTGTGTGTGTGTGTGTGTGTGTGTGTGTGTGTGTACTCACCTAGTTGTACTCACCTAGTTGAGGTTGCGGGGGTCGAGTCCGAGCTCCTGGCCCCGCCTCTTCACTGATCGCTACTAGGTCACTCTCCCTGAGCCGTGAGCTTTATCATACCTCTGCTTAAAGCTATGTATGGATCCTGCCTCCACTACATCGCTTCCCAAACTATTCCACTTACTGACTACTCTGTGGCTGAAGAAATACTTCCTAACATCCCTGTGATTCATCTGTGTCTTCAGCTTCCAACTGTGTCCCCTTGTTACTGTGTCCAATCTCTGGAACATCCTGTCTTTGTCCACCTTGTCAATTCCTCTCAGTATTTTGTATGTCGTTATCATGTCCCCCCTATCTCTCCTGTCCTCCAGTGTCGTCAGGTTGATTTCCCTTAACCTCTCCTCGTAGGACATACCTCTTAGCTCTGGGACTAGTCTTGTTGCAAACCTTTGCACTTTCTCTAGTTTCTTCACGTGCTTGGCTAGGTGTGGGTTCCAAACTGGTGCCGCATACTCCAATATGGGCCTAACATACACGGTGTACAGGGTCCTGAATTATTCCTTATTAAGATGTCGGAATGCTGTTCTGAGGTTTGCTAGGCGCCCATATGCTGCAGCAGTTATTTGGTTGATGTGCGCTTCAGGAGATGTGCCTGATGTTATACTCACCCCAAGATCTTTTTCCTTGAGTGAGGGTTGTAGTCTCTGACCCCCTAGACTGTACTCCGTCTGCGGCCTTCTTTGCCCTTCCCCAATCTTCATGACTTTGCACTTGGTGGGATTGAACTCCAGGAGTCAATTGCTGGACCAGGTCTGCAGCCTGTCCAGATCCCTTTGTAGTTCTGCCTGGTCTTCGATCGAGTGTATTCTTCTCATCAACTTCACGTCATCTGCAAACAGGGACACCTCAGAGTCTATTCCTTCCGTCATGTCGTTCACAAATACCAGAAACAGCACTGGTCCTAGGACTGACCCCTGCGGGACCCCGCTGGTCACAGGTGCCCACTCTGACACCTCGCCACGTACCATGACTCGCTGCTGTCTTCCTGACAAGTATTCCCTGATCCATTGTAGTGCCTTCCCTGTTATCCCTGCTTGGTCCTCCAGTTTTTGCACCAATCTCTTGTGTGGAACTGTGTCAAACGCCTTCTTGCAGTCCAAGAAAATGCAATCCACCCACCCCTCTCTCTCTTGTCTTACTGCTGTCACCATGTCATAGAACTCCAGTAGGTTTGTGACACAGGATTTCCCGTCCCTGAAACCATGTTGGCTGCTGTTGATGAGATCATTCCTTTCTAGGTGTTCCACCACTCTTCTCCTGATAATCTTCTCCATGATTTTGCATACTATACATGTCAGTGACACTGGTCTGTAGTTTAATGCTTCATGTCTGTCTCCTTTTTTAAAGATTGGGACTACATTTGCTGTCTTCCATGCCTCAGGCAATCTCCCTGTTTCGATAGATGTATTGAATATTGTTGTTAGGGGTACACACAGCGCCTCTGCTCCCTCTCTCAATACCCATGGGGAGATGTTATCTGGCCCCATTGCCTTTGAGGTATCTAGCTCACTCAGAAGCCTCTTCACTTCTTCCTCGGTTGTGTGCACTGTGTCCAGCACTTGGTGGTGTGCCCCACCTCTCCGTCTTTCTGGAGTCCCTTCTGTGTGTGTGTGTGTGTGTGTGTGTGTGTGTGTGTGTGTGTGTGTGTGTGTGTGTGTGTGTGTGTGTGTGTGTGTGTATGTGTGTGGTGTATACTCGTTCATTTGTACTTACCTGTTTGTGGTTGCAAATGTCGATTCTCAGTTCCTGCCTCTTAAACCAACCGTTACTACGGTGTCACTCACTCCTGTCTTCATGAGCACTGTCATACCTACTCTTAAAGCCGTGAACTAATCCTCAAGCTATGTATGAAATCTGCTTCTACCACATCTTCGTAGTCAGTGCCTGCCTGCCTGCCAGCCTCCACCTGAAGCAACACGTATCACTGTTCTTCCATCTATCTACATATCATCTGAATTTACATTGTTATTTGTAAATTGTAACTTGATACTGTAAACAGTTATGTAACATTGTACAGATACTGATGATGGTGAGTCGTCACCGAAACGTTAATTTAAAACTGTCTTTCCTGTTACATTATAGTATATATATATATATATATATATATATATATATATATATATATATATATATATATATATATATATATATATATATTCTAAAGTATATTTTAGGAGAAACTGAGCAAAATTCCTATAATTATCTTGTTTTTCAGTTGTGTGTTGTCGACTAATATGTATGTTTGGACTGTCATGGTAGAAGTCTGGTCAGAGCTGTACTGTTTTATTTAGTAAAGCTGAAAGTGAGAGTCTTGACTTTATTTTCTTACCCACTTTAACTGATTAGGAGGAACACACACACATACACACACACACACACACACACACACACACACACACACACACACACACACACACACACACACACACACACACACACACACACACACACACACACATTGGTACTGGAAAACTTCATGTACCAACACGTAAGGGACACTACAAGAGAGAGAGGAGAGGATGAACCAGCAAGACTGGACTTAGTTTTCACCTTGAGTAGTGCAGATATTGAGGACATCACATATGAAAGACCCCTTGGGGCCAGCGATCATGTGGTTTTAAGCTTCGAATACACAGTAGAGCTACAAGTGGAGGAGGAAGCAGGAAGGTCAGGGCTAATGAAGCCAAACTACAAGAAAGGGGACTACACGGAAATGAGGAATTTCCTGAACGGGGTTCAGTGGGACAAAGAACTGGCAGGGAAGCCAGTTAATTAGATGATGGTATATTTAACAACCATGTGCAAGGAGGCTGAGGAGAGGTTTGTACCCAAGGGTAACAGGAATAATGAAAAAAACAGGATGAGCCCATGGTTCCCCCAAAGGTGCAGGGAGGCAAAAACCAAGTGTTCTAGGGAATGGAAGAAATATAGAAGCCAAAGGAACCAGGAGAATAAGGAGAGCAGTCGTAGAGCCAGAAATGAATATGCACAGATAAGAAGGGAGGCCCAACGACAATATGAAAACGACATAGCAGCGAAAGCCAAATCTGACCCGAAGCTGTTATACAGCCACATCAGGAGGAAAACAACAGTCAAGGACCAGGTAATCAGGCTAAGGAAGGAAGGAGGAGAGACAACAAGAAATGACCGTAAAGTATGTGAGGAACTCAACAAGAGATTCAAAGAAGTGTTCACAGAGGAGACAGAAGGGTCTCCAGAAAGACGGAGAGGTGGGGCACACCACCAAGTGCTGGACACAGTGCACACAACCGAGGAAAAGTGAAGAGGCTTCTGAGTGAGCTGGATACCTCAAAGGCAATGGGGCCAGATAACATCTCCCCATGGGTCCTGAGAGAGGGAGCAGAGGCGCTATGTGTACCCCTAACAACAATATTCAATACATCTATCGAAACAGGGAGATTGCCTGAGGCATGGAGGACAGCAAATGTAGTCCCAATCTTTAAAAAAAGAGACAGACATGAAGCACTAAACTACAGACCAGTGTCACTGGCATGTATAGTATGCAAAGTCATGGAGAAGATTATCAGGAGAAGAGTGGTGGAACACCTAGAAAGGAATGATCTCATCAACAGCAGCCAACATGGCTTCAGGGACGGGAAATCATGTGTCACAAACCTACTGGAGTGCTATGACATGGTGACAGCAGTAAGACAAGAGAGAGAGAGAGAGGGGTGGGTGGATTGCATTTTCTTGGACTGCAAGAAGGCGTTTGACACAGTTCCACACAAGAGATTAGTGCAAAAACTGGAGGACCAAACAGGGATAACAGGGAAGGCACTACAATGGATCAGGGAATACTTGTCAAGAAGACAGCAGCGAGTCATGGTACGTGGCGAGGTGTCAGAGTGGGCACCTGTGACCAGCGGGGTCCCGCAGGGGTCAGTCCTAGGACCAGTGCTATTTCTGGTATTTGTGAACGACATGACGGAAGGAATAGACTCCGAAGTGTCCCTGTTTGCAGATGACGTGAAGTTGATGAGAAGAATTCATTCGATCGAAGACCAGGCAGAACTACAAAGGGATCTGGACAGGCTGCAGACCTGGTCCAGCAATTGGCTCCCGGAGTTCAACCCCACCAAGTGCAAAGTCATGAAGATTGGGGAAGGGCAAAGAAGACCGCAGACGGAATACAGTCTAGGGGGCCAGAGACTACAAACCTCACTCAAGGAAAAAGATCATGGGGTGAGAGTAATACCAGGCACATCTGAAGCGCACATCAATCAAATAACTGCTGCAGCATATGGGCGCCTAGCAAACCTCAGAACAGCATTCCGATATCTTAATAAGGAATCGTTCAGGACCCTGTACACCGTGTACGTTAGGCTCATATTGAAGTATGCGGCACCAGTCTGGAACCCACACCTATTCAAGCACGTAAAGAAACTAGAGAAAGTGCAAAAGTTTGCAACAAGACTAGTCCCAGAGCTAAGAGGTATGTCCTACGAGGAGAGGTTAAGGGAAATCAACCTGACGACACTGGAGGACAGGAGAGATAGGGAGAACATGATAACGACATACAAAATACTGAGAGGAATTGACAAGGTGGACAAAGACAGGATGTTCCAGAGATGGGACACAGCAACAAGGGGACACAGTTGAAAGTTGAAGACGCAGATGAATAACAGGGATGTCAGGAAGTACTTCTTCAGCCACAGAGTAGTCAGGAAGTGGAATAGTTTGGGAAGCGATGTAGTGGAGGCAGGATCCATACATAGTTTTAAGCAGAGGCATGATAAAGCTCATGGTTCAGGGAGAATGACCTAGTAGTGACCAGTGAAGAGGCGGGCCAGGAGCTTGGACTCGACCCCTGCAACCTCAACTAGGTGAGTACAACTAGGTGAGTACACACAAACACACACACACACACACACACGTGGACAGGCTGGACACGTGGTCCAGAAACTGGCTTCTCGAATTCAACCCTGCCAAATACAAAGTCATGAAGATTGGGGAAGGGCAAAGAAGACCGCAGACAGAGTGTAGGCTAGGTGGACAAAGACTGCAAACCTCACTCAAGGGAAAAGATCTTGGGGTGACCATAACACCGAGCACGTCTCCTGAGGCACACATCAACTAGATAACTGTTCCAGCATATGGGCGCCTGGCAAACCTGAGAATAGCGTTCCGATACCGGCTTAAGGAATCGTTCAAGACACTGTACACTGTGTACGTCAGGCCCATACTGGAGTATGCAACACCAGTCTGGAACCCATACCTGGTCAAGCACGTCAAAAAGTTAGAGAAAGTACAAAGGTTTGCAACAAGGCTAGTTCCAGAGCTCAGAGGAATGTCCTACGATGAAAGGTTGAGGGAAATCGGACTGACGACACTGGAGAGACAATAGGGTCAGGGGAGACCTGATAACGACATACAAGATAACACGTGGAATAGATAAGGTGGACAGAGACAGGGTGTTCCAGAGAAGGGACACAGAAACAAGAGGTCATTATTGGAAGCTGAAGACTCAGACGAGTCAGAGGGATGTTAGGAAGTACTTCTTCAGTCACGGAGTCGTCAGGAAGTGGAATAGCCTAGCAAGTGATGTAGTGGAGGCAGGAACCATACATAGCTTTAAGACGAGGTATGACAAAGCTCAGGAAGCAGAGAGAGAGAGAGAGAGAGGACCTAGTAGCGATCAGTGAAGAGGCGGGGCCAGGAGCTGAGTCTCGAACTCTGCAACCACAATTAGGTGAATACACACACACACACGCGCACACACACACGCGCACACACACGCGCACACACATACGTAAATTATCTCCATTCATCTCTCTGTCTATACATGTCGGTCTTTATCTTTGTATTTACCAGCCTATATTTCTCTTTGACGCTTATATATATATATATATATATATATATATATATATATATATATATATATATATATATATATATATATATATATATATATATATATATATATATATATATATATATAGATAGATAGATAGATAGACAGATAGATAGATAGACAGATCTTCTTGACTGAAAGAGGACATCTGTAACCTTCAGTGCGCTGCATTACACTTGTGCCTCAAAATACACAAACAAATTCAATTGTCATGTAAGGGGAATTAAGAAAACAGAAAAATGTATATAAGTAGGAAAGATACACATCCATTTTCTCTAACTTTGCTCATTTTCTATGAAAGAAGGTAAACAGTGTCCCTGACACCTGTGTCCACAAGTAACACACTCGGAATTTTTTCACTCAATTTAACACGCCACAAAATCTATTTCTAAACATGTTTCTCTGCTCCCATTAACCGTGGGAATGTAAACAAAAAAGTCAAGGATGTCCCATGGATGACCAGCGATCAAAACACTGACAACTTTAGAAATAAAGAGTTACAACACACCTGTCACCATCTAGTGGTGGTTTAACACACCTGCCACACTGGCTGGGACCCACAACACAAGTGGAGCCTGTACAGGAAGCCTCCCTGAGACTATTCTCGCGTCCATTTGTACCTATTTCAGCATATTTTTGCGTGTTTTATGTATCTCCTCCGCGTGTTTTGGCGCCAGGGTTTCACTGACATTGTGAGTGTCATGTATTGAATAACTTGACTTGCTTAAGAACTTAGGTGGTACGACCCCAGTGACTCGAGGCTGGACCTCTAAGACGACAGACAAGTAAGTTCTTTGAACTTTTTTGTATTAGTCTTCAAGTTAGTGTGTATTCTTGAAGTTAGTGTGTATATTTTTTATATTAGTGTGTATTCTTGAAGTTAGTGTGTATATTCTTGAGGTTAGTCTGTATTCTTGAAGTTAATGTGTATATTCTTGTGGTTAGTGTGTATTCTTGAAGTTAGTGTGTATATTCTTGAGGTTAGTGTGCAGGCTTCGAACTATAGACCAATAAGCCTTACCTCCATAGTGGGAAAATTTATGGAATCAATAATTGCCGAAGCAATTCGTAGCCATCTTGGCAGGCATAGATTGATTAATGAATCTCAACACGACTTAAGAAATCGTAATGACACGATTGCAAATAAACCATACCCCCGGCCGGGATTGAACCCGCGGTCATAGAGTCTCAAAACTCCAGCCCGTCGCGCTAGCCACTAGACCAGCTAGCCACAATAAGATTCATCCAACTAGGTATATTTCTACACCATAGGAAAGTTAGCACAGGCCCGTCTAGTGGCTAGCGCGACGGGCTGGAGTTTTGAGACTCTATGACCGCGGGTTCAATCCCGGCCGGGGGTATGGTTTAATCTCAACACGGTTTTACAAAGGAGCGTTCCTGTCTTACGAATTTACTAATTTTTTTCACTAAGGTGTTTGAGGAGATAGATCATGGTAATGAATATGATATTGTGTATATGGACTTCAGTAAGGCTTTCGATAGAGTTCCACACCAGAGGCTATTGAGGAAACTTAAAGCACACGGAATAGGAGGAGAATTTTTTTCCTGGGTAGAGGCATGGCTGACAAATAGACAGCAGAGAGTTTGCATAAATGGGGAGAAATCAGAATGGGGGCACGTCACAAGCGGTGTTCCTCAGGGGTCAGTGTTGGGCCCGTTGTTGTTCACAATTTACATAAACGACATAGATTAGGGAATAAATAGCGACATAAGCAAATTTGCTGATGACACCAAAATAGGCCGTCCAATTCATTCTAATGAGGACACTAGAGCACTCCAGGATGATTTGAATAGACTGATGCAATGGTCGGAGAAGTGGCAGATGCAGTTTAATATTGACAAATACAAAGTTCTAAATGTTGGACAGGTAAATAACCATGCCACATATAAACTAAATAATGTAGATCTTAATACTACTGATTGCGAAGAGGATTTAGGAGTTCTGGTTAGCAGTAACCTAAAACCAAGACAACAGTGCATTAGTGTTCGCAATAAAGCTAACAGAATTCTTGGCTTCATATCTATAAGTATAAATAATAGAAGTTCTCAGGTTGTTCTTCAACTCTATATATCCTTGGTTAGGCCTCATTTAGACTATGCTGCTCAGTTCTGGTCACCGTATTACAGAATGGATATAAATGCACTGGAAAATGTACAGAGGAGGATGACAAAGATGATCCCATGTATGAGAAATCTTCCCTATGAGGATAGACTGAGGGCCCTGAATCTGCACTTTCTCGAAAGGCGTAGAATTAGGGGGGATATGATCTAGGTGTATAAATGGAAAACAGGAATAAATAAAGGGGATGTAAATAGCGTGCTGAAAATTTCCAGCCAAGACAGGACTCGCAGCAATGGATTCAAGTTGGAAAAATTCAGATTCAGAAAGGATATAGGAAAGCACTGGTTTGGTAATAGAGTTGTGGATGAGTGGAACAAACTCCCGAGTACAGTTATTCAGGCTAAAACGTTGTGTAGTTTTAAAAATAGGTTGGATAAATACATGAGTGGGTGTGGGTGGGTGTGGGTGGGTGTGAGTTGGACCTGACTAGCTTGTGCTGCTGGGTCTGGTGCAGTGCTCCTTCCTTGAGTGGAGATGATCAGACTGGGTGGGTCATTGATCTAATCCGGGGGGGGGGACATGGACCTGCTCCGCATGGGTCAGTAGGCCTGTTTCAGTGTTCCTTCTTTCTTATGTTCTTATGTTCTTGAAGTTAGTGTGTATATTCTTGAGGTTATTGTGTATTCCTGAAGGTAGAGTGTATATTCTTGAGGTTAGTGTGCATTCTTGAAGTTAGTGTGTATATTCTTGAGGTTAGTGTATATTCTTGTAGTGTGTTTATTCTTGAGGTTAGTGTATATTCTTGAAGTTAGTGTGTATATTCTTGAGGTTAGTGTATATTCTTGAAGTTAATGTGTATATTCTTGAGGTTAGTGTGTATTCTTGAAGTTAATGTGTATATTCTTGAAGTTAGTGTGTATTCTTGAAGTTAATGTGTATATTCTTGAAGTTAGTGTGTATTCTTGAAGTTAGTGTGTATATTCTCGAGGTTAGTGTGTATTCTTGAAGTTGGTGTGTATATTCTTCAAGTCAGTGTGTATTCTTGAAGTTAGTGCGTATATTCTTGAAGTTAGTGCGTATATTCTTGAAGTTAGTGCGTATATTCTTGAAGTTAGTGCGTATATTCTTCAAGTTAGTGCGTATATTCTTCAAATTAGTGCGTATATTCTTCAAGTTAGTGCGTATATTCTTCAAGTTAGTGCGTATATTCTTGAAGTTAGTGCGTATATTCTTGAAGTTAGTGCGTATATTCTTGAAGTTAGTGCGTATATTCTTCAAGTTAGTGCGTATATTCTTCAAGTTAGTGCGTATTTTCAAGTTAGTGCGTATATTCTTGAAGTTAGTGCGTATATTCTTGAAGTTAGTGCGTATATTCTTCAAGTTAGTGCGTATATTCTTCAAGTTAGTGCGTATATTCTTCAAGTTAGTGCGTATATTCTTCAAGTTAGTGCGTATATTCTTCAAGTTAGTGCGTATATTCTTCAAGTTAGTGCGCATATTCTTCAAGTTAGTGCGTATATTCTTGAAGTTAGTGCGCATATTCTTGAAGTTAGTGCGTATATTCTTCAAGTTAGTGCGTATATTCTTCAAATTAGTGCGTATATTCTTCAAGTTAGTGCGTATATTCTTCAAGTTAGTGCGTATATTCTTGAAGTTAGTGCGTATATTCTTGAAGTTAGTGCGTATATTCTTGAAGTTAGTGCGTATATTCTTCAAGTTAGTGCGTATATTCTTCAAGTTAGTGCGTATTTTCAAGTTAGTGCGTATATTCTTGAAGTTAGTGCGTATATTCTTGAAGTTAGTGCGTATATTCTTGAAGTTAGTGCGTATATTCTTCAAGTTAGTGCGTATATTCAAGTTAGTGCGTATATTCTTCAAGTTAGTGCGTATATTCTTCAAGTTAGTGCGCATATTCTTGAAGTTAGTGCGTATATTCTTCAAGTTAGTGTTTATTCTTGAAGTTAGTGCGTATATTCTTCAAGCTGATACTTCGCTCTGTGTAAAGCTTAATCAAGTTATGTTTCAGTGTAGAGCTTTACCAAATAATAATTCAATCTGGAAGAGATTTATCAAGCCGCATTTCACTCTGTGTAGAGCTTTACCAAGTCATGTTTCACTCAAGGGAGTACCATCATACCTTGGGACGAACACAGTTAGACCGTCACGTAATTACTACAGTTTAACGAGGTCATTCCTGTGTTAATTAGGGGGAGGGAGTGATTAACCTCCGTAGATAATTAAGACCAAGAATGTGCCTTGAATATACTCTCTCTCTCTCTCTCTCTCTCTCTCTCTCTCTCTCTCTCTCTCTCTCTCTCTCTCTCTCTCTCTCTCTCTCAGTGCTTCCTTCAAGTCTTGGCAGTGAAGGGCTCTTGATCCAAGAAACAGAAGCCTCCCTCCTAATTACCTGTTTTCTAGGCGCTCTATAACCCCTACGGATTTAGCGCGTCGCAAAATTTAATAAATAATGATGTAACTCGGTCATACATTAGCCGCGTGACGTCACTGAAAAAAAATTCCCTTTCCCGTTATTCCAGTGACGTAATTCCTTGCGTCACCTTATCACCGCGGTGCGTCCGTCTTGCGTCAGAGTGCGCCAAGTGAGCGTGAAATAAGGCGGTTGTTTTCTGCTGCCGTGAATCCACAAACGGGTTATAAAAACGGCAGAGAAATGCGGATTTGTTTGTGGTACTCGCCTAATTGTGGCTGCAGGGGTCGATTCATAGCTCTTGGCCCCGCCTTTTCCTGGTGAGAGAGAGAGAGAGAGAGAGAAAGAGCTCGTAAGGATGAATGATAATTGTGGATGGCAGGCACCATGAACACAGATCTGGAAGGCACCATGAACACCCACCATACCTGGCACCCACGCCATGGTTATGGCACCATAATAAAGCCATCACATCATGGCACCATTATCTGGGTCATATGATGCTTATTATTCCCACCTTACAAGGTGAGGTGGATGTCCAGGTTCATTCTTAATGTATTGTTCAAGTCAATAGTCTCCTCCTCTGCCTCTTCCTCTTATTCTTTCTCTTCCTCCTCCTCCTCTTCCTTCTTTTATTATTATTATTACTGCTAGGTTTATTATGTACAGAGAGACATTTCTGTGTAAATACCAGCTTCATGAAAGATATTTTTCATGTTTCAGGTATAGTTGGCATAATAAATTTGTTATAGTCCCTGTGAGTGGCAAACAGAATAAGCTAATCCTGCGGGATTAGTAAATCCTGCAGGGTTCGTAAATCCTGCTTTCATTAGTGAGATTGTCACGAATAAAAGATTATTTTTCGAATCACTGATGTATTTATTTCAAACGATTCTTTTGTCTTTCAAAATAAATAAATCTCCTGTTGGACTGTCTTGTTGTTGGTCACCAGGAGGCTCTTGATACCGTTGATGACAATACTCTCCTCCTCGAGAGGCTCTTGATACCGTTGATGACAATACTCTCCTCCTCGAGAGGCTCTTGATACCGTTGATGACAGTACTCTCCTCCTCGAGAGGCTCTTGATACCGTTGATGACAATACTCTCCTCCTCGAGAGGCTCTTGATACCGTTGATGACAATACTCTCCTCCTCGACAGGCTCTTGATACCGTTGATGACAATACTCTCCTCCTCGAGAGGCTCTTGATACCGTTGATGACAATACTCTCCTCCTCGACAGGCTCTTGATACCGTTGATGACAATACTCTCCTCCTCGAGAGGCTCTTGATACCGTTGATGACAATACTCTCCTCCTCGAGAGGCTCTTGATACCGTTGATGACAATACTCTCCTCCTCGAGAGGCTCTTGATACCGTTGATGACAATACTCTCCTCCTCGAGAGGCTCTTGATACCGTTGATGACAATACTCTCCTCGACAGGCTCTTGATACCGTTGATGACAATACTCTCCTCCTCGACAGGCTCTTGATACCGTTGATGACAATACTCTCCTCCTCGACAGGCTCTTGATACCGTTGATGACAATACTCTCCTCCTCGAGAGGCTCTTGATACCGTTGATGACAATACTCTCCTCCTCGAGAGGCTCTTGATACCGTTGATGACAATACTCTCCTCCTCGAGAGGCTCTTGATACCGTTGATGACAATACTCTCCTCGACAGGCTCTTGATACCGTTGATGACAATACTCTCCTCCTCGACAGGCTCTTGATACCGTTGATGACAATACTCTCCTCCTCGAGAGGTTCTTGATACCTTTGATGACAATACTCTCCTCGAGAGGCTCTTGATACCGTTGATGGCAATACTCTCCTCCTCGACGGGCTCTTGATGCCGTTGATGACAATACTCTCCTCCTCAAGAGGCTCTTGATACCGTTGATGACAATAATCTACTCGACGGGCTCTTGATGCCGTTGATGATAATACTCTCCTAAACTAGGGGTTCTTGATACCGTTGATGATAATACTCTCCTCGAGGGGCTCTTGATGCCGTTAATGATAATATTCTCCTCCTCAAGGGGCTCTTGATGCCGCTGATGATAATACTCTTCTCAAGGGGCTCTTGATGTCATTGATGATAATACTCTCCTCCTCTAGGGGCTCTTGATGCCGTTGATGATAATACTCTCCTTCTTGAGGGGCTCCTGATGCCATTGATGATAATACTCTCCTCGAGGGGCTCTTGATGCCGTTTATGATTATACTCTCCTCCTCGAGGGGCTCTTGATGCCGCTGATGATAATACTCTCCTTTCTCGATGGGCTCTTGATGTCGTTGATGATACTCTCCTCCTCGACGGGCTCTTGATAACGTTGATGATTGTTCTCCTCGAGGGGCTCTTGATGCCGCTGATGATAATACTCTCCTTATCAAGGGGCTCTTGATACCGTTGATGATAACACTCTCCTCCTCAAGGGGCTCTTGATGCCGTTGATGATAATACTCTTCTCCTCGAGGGGCTCTTGATGACGTTAATGATAATACTCTCCTCGAGGGGCTCTTGATGCTGTTGATGACAATACTCTTCTCGAGTGGCTCTTGATGACGTTGATGATAATACTCTTCTCGAGGGGCTCTTGATGACGTTGATGATAATACTCTCCTCATCGAGAGGCTCTTGATGCCGCTGATGATAATACTCTCCTTCTCGAGGGGCTCTTGATGTCGTTGATGATACTCTCCTCCTCGACGGGCTCTTGATGACGTTGATGATGATGCTCTCCTCCTCGAGGGGCTCTTGATGCCGCTGATGATAATACTCTCCTTATCAAGGGGCTCTTGATACCGTTGATGATAACACTCTCCTCCTCGAGGGGCTCTTGATGCCGTTGATGATAATACTCTTCTCCTCGAGGGGCTCTTGATGACGTTAATGATAATACTCTCCTCGAGGGGCTCTTGATGCTGTTGATGATAATACTCTTCTCGAGGGGCTCTTGATGACGTTGATGATAATACTCATCTCGATGGGCTCTTGATGACGTTGATGATAATACTCTCCTCATCGAGAGGCTCTTGATACCGTTGATGATAATACTCTCCTCCTCGAGGGGCTCTTGATGCCGTTGATGACAATACTCTCCTCGAGAGGTTCTTGACACCGTTGATGACAATACTCTCCTTCTCGAGAGGCTCTTAATACCGTTGATGACAATACTCTCCTCCTCGAGAGGCTCTTGATACCGTTGTTGACAATACTCTCCTCGTGAGGCTCTTGATACCGTTGATGACAATACTCTCCTCCTCGAGAGGCTCTTGATACCGTTGATGACAATATTCTCCTTCACGAGAGACTCTTCATACCATTGATGACAATACTCTCCTTCACGAGACTCTTGATACCGTTGATGACAATACTCTCCTCCTCGAGAGGCTCTTGATACCGTTGATGACAATACTCTCCTTCTCGAGAGGCTCTTGAAACCGTTGATGACAATACTCTCCTTCACGAGAGACTCTTGATACCGTTGATGACAATACTCTCTTCCTCGAGAGGCTCTTGATACCGTTGATGACAATACTCTCCTTCTCGAGATACTCTTGATACCGTTGATGACAATACTCTCCTTCACGAGAGACTCTTGATACCGTTGACGACAATACTCTCCTTCACGAGAGACTCTTGATACCGTTGATGACAATACTCTCCTTCACGAGAGACTCTTGATACCGTTGACGACAATACTCTCCTTCACGAGAGACTCTTGATACCGTTGACGACAATACTCTCCTTCACGAGAGACTCTTGATACCGTTGACGACAATACTCTCCTTCACGAGAGACTCTTGATACCGTTGACGACAATACTCTCCTTCACGAGAGACTCTTGATACCGTTGATGACAATACTCTCCTTCACGAGACTCTTGATACTGTTGATGACAATATTCTCCTTCACGAGACTCTTGATACTGTTGATGACAATACTCTCCTTCACGAGACTCTTGATACCGTTGATGACAATACTCTCCTTCACGAGACTCTTGATACCGTTGATGACAATACTCTCCTTCACGAGACTCTTGATACTGTTGATGACAATACTCTCCTTCACGAGAGACTCTTGATACCGTTGTCGACAATACTCTCCTTCACGAGAGACTCTTGATACCGTTGACGACAATACTCTCCTTCACGAGAGACTCTTGATACCGTTGATGACAATACTCTCCTTCACGAGAGACTCTTGATACCGTTGATGACAATACTCTCCTTCACGAGAGACTCTTGATACCGTTGATGACAATACTCTCCTTCACGAGAGACTCTTGATACTGTTGATGACAATACTCTCCTTCACGAGAGACTCTTGATACCATTGATGACAATACTCTCCTTCACGAGACTCTTGATACTGTTGATGACAATACTCTCCTTCACGAGAGACTCTTGATACCGTTGATGACAATACTCTCCTTCACGAGACTCTTGATACTGTTGATGACAATACTCTCCTTCACGAGAGACTCTTGATACCGTTGATGACAATACTCTCCTTCACGAGAGACTCTTGATACTGTTGATGACAATACTCTCCTTCACGAGAGACTGTTGATACCATTGATGACAATACTCTCCTTCACGAGACTCTTGATACTGTTGATGACAATACTCTCCTTCACGAGAGACTTGATACCGTTGATGACAATACTCTCCTTCACGAGAGACTCTTGATACTGTTGATGACAATACTCTCCTTCACGAGAGACTCTTGATACCATTGATGACAATACTCTCCTTCACGAGACTCTTGATACTGTTGATGACAATACTCTCCTTCACGAGAGACTCTTGATACCGTTGATGACAATACTCTCCTTCACGAGACTCTTGATACTGTTGATGACAATACTCTCCTTCACGAGAGACTCTTGATACCGTTGATGACAATACTCTCCTTCACGAGAGACTCTTGATACCGTTGATGACAATACTCTCCTTCACGAGACTCTTGATACCGTTGATGACAATACTCTCCTTCACGAGAGACTCTTGATACCGTTGACGACAATACTCTCCTTCACGATAGACTCTTGATACCGTTGATGACAATACTCTCCTTCACGAGACTCTTGATACCGTTGATGACAATACTCTCCTTCACGAGAGACTCTTGATACTGTTGATGACAATACTCTCCTTCACGAGAGACTCTTGATACCGTTGATGACAATACTCTCCTTCACGAGAGACTCTTGATACCGTTGACGACAATACTCTCCTTCACGAGAGACTCTTGATACCGTTGATGACAATACTCTCCTTCACGAGAGACTCTTGATACCGTTGATGACAATACTCTCCTTCACGAGAGACTCTTGATACCGTTGATGACAATACTCTCCTTCACGAGAGACTCTTGATACCGTTGATGACAGTACTCTCCTCCTCGAGAGGCTCTTGATACCGTTGATGACAATACTCTCCTCCTCGAGAGACTCTTGATACCGTTGATGACAATACTCTCCTCCTCGAGAGACTCTTGATACCGTTGATGACAATACTCTCCTCCTCGAGAGACTCTTGATACCGTTGATGACAATACTCTCCTTCACGAGAGACTCTTGATACCGTTGATGACAATACTCTCCTTCACGAGACTCTTGATACTGTTGATGACAATATTCTCCTTCACGAGACTCTTGATACTGTTGATGACAATACTCTCCTTCACGAGACTCTTGATACCGTTGATGACAATACTCTCCTTCACGAGACTCTTGATACCGTTGATGACAATACTCTCCTTCACGAGACTCTTGATACTTTTGATGACAATACTCTCCTTCACGAGAGACTCTTGATACCGGTGTCGACAATACTCTCCTTCACGAGAGACTCTTGATACCGTTGACGACAATACTCTCCTTCACGAGAGACTCTTGATACCGTTGATGACAATACTCTCCTTCACGAGAGACTCTTGATACCGTTGATGACAATACTCTCCTTCACGAGAGACTCTTGATACCGTTGATGACAATACTCTCCTTCACGAGAGACTCTTGATACTGTTGATGACAATACTCTCCTTCACGAGAGACTCTTGATACCATTGATGACAATACTCTCCTTCACGAGACTCTTGATACTGTTGATGACAATACTCTCCTTCACGAGAGACTCTTGATACCGTTGATGACAATACTCTCCTTCACGAGACTCTTGATACTGTTGATGACAATACTCTCCTTCACGAGAGACTCTTGATACCGTTGATGACAATACTCTCCTTCACGAGAGACTCTTGATACTGTTGATGACAATACTCTCCTTCACGAGAGACTCTTGATACCATTGATGACAATACTCTCCTTCACGAGACTCTTGATACTGTTGATGACAATACTCTCCTTCACGAGAGACTTGATACCGTTGATGACAATACTCTCCTTCACGAGAGACTCTTGATACTGTTGATGACAATACTCTCCTTCACGAGAGACTCTTGATACCATTGATGACAATACTCTCCTTCACGAGACTCTTGATACTGTTGATGACAATACTCTCCTTCACGAGAGACTCTTGATACCGTTGATGACAATACTCTCCTTCACGAGACTCTTGATACTGTTGATGACAATACTCTCCTTCACGAGAGACTCTTGATACCGTTGATGACAATACTCTCCTTCACGAGAGACTCTTGATACCGTTGATGACAATACTCTCCTTCACGAGACTCTTGATACCGTTGATGACAATACTCTCCTTCACGAGAGACTCTTGATACCGTTGACGACAATACTCTCCTTCACGATAGACTCTTGATACCGTTGATGACAATACTCTCCTTCACGAGACTCTTGATACCGTTGATGACAATACTCTCCTTCACGAGAGACTCTTGATACTGTTGATGACAATACTCTCCTTCACGAGAGACTCTTGATACCGTTGATGACAATACTCTCCTTCACGAGAGACTCTTGATACCGTTGACGACAATACTCTCCTTCACGAGAGACTCTTGATACCGTTGATGACAATACTCTCCTTCACGAGAGACTCTTGATACCGTTGATGACAATACTCTCCTTCACGAGAGACTCTTGATACCGTTGATGACAATACTCTCCTTCACGAGAGACTCTTGATACCGTTGATGACAGTACTCTCCTCCTCGAGAGGCTCTTGATACCGTTGATGACAATACTCTCCTCCTCGAGAGACTCTTGATACCGTTGATGACAATACTCTCCTCCTCGAGAGACTCTTGATACCGTTGATGACAATACTCTCCTCCTCGAGAGACTCTTGATACCGTTGATGACAATACTCTCCTTCACGAGAGACTCTTGATACCGTTGATGACAATACTCTCCTTCACGAGAGACTCTTGATACCGTTGATGACAATACTCTCCTCCTCGAGAGGCTCTTGATACCGTTGATGACAATACTCTCCTTCTCGAGAGACTCTTGATACCATTGATGACAATACTCTCCTTCACGAGACTCTTGATACTGTTGATGACAATACTCTCCTTCACGAGAGACTCTTGATACCGTTGATGACAATACTCTCCTTCACGAGAGACTCTTGATACCGTTGATGACAATATTCTCCTCCTCGAGAGACTCTTGATACCGTTGATGACAATACTCTCCTTCACGAGAGACTCTTGATACCGTTGATGACAATACTCTCCTTCACGAGAGACTCTTGATACCGTTGATGACAATACTCTCCTTCACGAGAGACTCTTGATACTGTTGATGACAATACTCTCCTTCACGAGACTCTTGATACCGTTGATGACAATACTCTCCTTCACGAGACTCTTGATACCGTTGATGACAATACTCTCCTCCTCAAACTTTATCTCTCTTGACTAAGGTGACAACACTTGCACTCAGTGTGACTTTGTAAATGGTCGGACCGCAACGTGGTGGTAAGCTCCTCTCTGCTATATGCGGGTTATTTGTGTATTGTTCCAGTCACGGTATTGTGCCTTTTTTTCTTCTCTTTGCCCTCACATCTTCAGCCATGTTTTAGCAACACAGTGTATCATCGCAGCTGTTAATGGTTATTAGTGACCCTCGTCTAATGCCCTACCAGTGAATTTGCGTGTCACCCAAGGCACTATTCTTCTGCGAAATCGTAATGACACGATTGCAAACAAACCATACCACGGGCGGGGTTAGAACCCCGCCCGTGGTATGGTATCGCCATCTATATCAACGGCGTAACTAATGCCACCTAGCGTCGGAAATCTGTACATTTTTGCTAACGGAGTATAATCAAAGTTCGTGAGTGTTCTGAAGAACTGCCATTTGTTGGGCGATAACTGATGTAAATCCAGAACCTCCTGTTAATACCAGCCATAGATAATGATTAACTAGGATCGAGTCTAGACATGGTTATATCCAACAAACTCACCCTGAGTACTGAAAAATAAGTCTAAAATGTCTGGGAACAAACCATGTCCACGAATGAAACCAAATGAAAACCAAAATAGAAAATGAAACCAAGTAAATGAAAGAGGGGGGAGGGGGATAGCCGACAATTACCTGCAAATGAATGTTCATATCCAACACATTGGTTTAGCTCTTCTTTTTTTAATATAATAATAATAATAATAATAATAATAATAATAATAATAATAATAATAATAATAATAACCAACACATATAGACAAAAGTCTCAGGAACTGAAGGGACGTTCTCTAAATTTACGCCACGACTTACACCAGTTATCGCCCAACAAAAGTCAGCTCCTCAGAACACTCACGAACTCTGATCATTCACTGTTATATAAAACCTTAAACTTATTAATGTCGTTCCTACGTACTAATGTTCAAGACATGTTTAAAACGCTACACTAAAATGCTGATGCTGACCTCAGACATTTCTTGGAAAGGAATCTTCATTGGAGAAATGTTTCACCAGCCAGTCTCTTCATCAGTTCAATACTGAGAAGAACGGCGGAAAATGAGGAGATTGAGGTAATCAGTCCCTCAGCCTGTAATCATTCACTCCAAGTTGAAGGACTGATTACTTCAAACTCCTCATCTTCCACTGTTATTCTCTGTCTTGGACTGATGAAGCCATTAGCTGGTAAAACATTTCCTCAATAAAATGTTGCATAAGTGTCTTATTCGTCAACTTGACGGTTTTTCTAACCCACTTACGCAATAATTTCCTTGAAAACTGCAACACAACACACAGGGGCTGCAACAGTAGTAAATACTCTTGATATCCCTTGTGCTCCATTGAACGTCTGTAGGTATTCTGTGTAAATTAAAAGCCAATACACACACACACACACACACACACACACACACACACACACACACACACACACACACACACACACACACACACACACACACACCAAGCAGGGAGGACCAAGCAGGGATAACAGGGAAGGCACTACAATGGATCAGGGAATACTTGTCAGGAAGACAGCAGCGAGTCATGGTACGTGGCGAGGTGTCAGAGTGGGCACCTGTGACCAGCGGGGTCCCGCAGGGGTCAGTCCTAGGACCAGTGCTGTTTCTGGTATTTGTGAACGACATGACGGAAGGAATAGACTCTGAGGTGTCCCTGTTTGCAGATGACGTGAAGTTGAT
Source organism: Cherax quadricarinatus (assembly GCF_038502225.1). Taxonomy (NCBI): domain Eukaryota; kingdom Metazoa; phylum Arthropoda; class Malacostraca; order Decapoda; family Parastacidae; genus Cherax; species Cherax quadricarinatus. The sequence goes on along the minus strand of NC_091295.1, from coordinate 68,354,782 downwards.
GAGAAGAATACACTCGATCGAAGACCAGGCAGAACTACAAAGGGATCAGGACAGGCTGCAGACCTGGTCCAGCAATTGGC
>NC_091295.1:68334702-68339702 GCF_038502225.1 Cherax quadricarinatus | reverse complement strand
CCACTGTAAATACTTTTTTAAATCTTGTGTCGAGCTCCTGACATACCTCCCTGTCGTTTCTTGTGAATTTCCCATCACCCTTCCTCAGTCTGATTACCTGGTCCTTGACTGTTGTTTTCCTCCTGATGTTACTGTACAACAGCTTCGGGTCAGTCTTGACTTTCGATGCTTTGTCATTTTCGTATTGCCGCTGAGCCTCCCTTCTTATCTGTGCATATTCGTTTCTGACTCTTCGGCTAATCTCTTTATTTTCCTGAGTTCTCTGTCTTCTGTACCTTTTCCATTCTCTAGTACACCTAGTTTTTGCCTCCCTACACCTTTGGGTGAACCAAGGACTCGTTCTGTTCTTCCCATTATTTCTATTTCCCTTAGGAACAAACCTCTCCTCTGCCTCCTTGCATTTTATTGCCACATAGTCCATCATTTCTTGTACTGGTTTTCCTGTCAGTTCCCTCTCCCACTGAATGTCTTGAAAGAAGTTCCTCAAGCCTGAGTAGTTCCCCCTTTTGTAGTTTGGTTTTTCCCACCCTATTCCTTTCATACATGATATCCTCGATGTCAGAACTACTCAAGGTGAATACAAGGTCCAGTCTTGCTGGTTCATCCTCTCCTCTCTCTCTGGTAGTGTCTCTAACATGTTGATGCATGAGATTTTCCAGTACCACATCCATCATCTTGGCTCTCCATGTTTCGGGACCCCCATGGGGCTCCAGGTTTTACCAGTCAATCTCCTTGTGATTGAAATCACCCATAACTAGTAACTTTGCTCCCCCCATGTGTGCTCTCCTGACCACCTCGGCTAGTGTGTCGACCATTGCTCTGTTGCTCTCATCGTATTCTTCTCTTGGCCTCCTGCAGTTCTGTGGTGGGTTGTACATTACTGCAATTATCATCTTATGTCCCTCAGACTGGATTGTTCCTACTAAGTAGTCCCTTTCGCCCGTGCCATCCATTCCTTCCATTTTCTCAAACCCCCACTGGTTTTTAATGAGCAGTGCAACTCCTCCTCCCCCTCTCCTCCCTCTGTCTTTCCTGAGGATTTGATATCCGGGTGGAAAGATTAAATCTGTTATTATTCTGGTGAGTTTTGTTTCTGTGAGTGCTATTATGTCTGGGGATGTCTCCTTGATTCTTTCGTGCCACTCCTCATACTTATTTGTTATTCCATCTGCATTTGTATACCACACCTTCAACTTCTTTTCTAAGATTGTGGTCTGGGAGGTGTATTGGGGTTGGGGAAGTGGGAGACCTGGTAAGGAACTATGGGTGGTTGCTGTGGGGGTGGAGTTTGTAATGCAGTGGGTGGGGGCATTGGATGTGACATGTGTGTGTGTGTGTATGTGTGTGTGTGTGTGTGTGTGTGTGTGTGTGTGTGTGTGTGTGTGTGTGTGTGTGTGTGTGTGTGTGCCTGTGTTTGTGTGTGTGTCTGTGTTTGTGTGTGTGTGTGTGTACTCACCTAATTGTGGTTGCAGGGGTCGATACTCAGCTCCTGGCCCCGTGTGTGTGTGTGTGTCTGTGTTTGTGTGTGTGTGTGTGTGTGTGTGTGTGTGTGTGTGTGTGTGTGTGTGTGTGTGTGTGTGTGTGTGTCTGTGTTTGTGTGTGTGTGTGTGTTTGTGCGTGTGTCTGTGTTTGTGTGTGTGTCTGTGTTTGTGTGTGTGTGTGTGTGTGTGTTTGTGTGTGTGTGTTTGTGTGTGTGTCTGTGTTTGTGTGTGTGTCTGTGTTTGTGTGTGTGTGTGTGTGTGTGTCTGTGTTTGTGTGTGTACTCACCTATTTGTACTCACCTATTTGTGGTTGCAGGGGTCGAGTCCTAGCTCCTGGCCCCGCCTCTTCACCGGTTGCTACTAGGCCCTCTCTCTCCCCGCTCCATGAGCTTTATCAAACCTCGTCTTAAAACTGTGTATGGTTCCTGCCTCCACTACGTCATTTTCTAGGCTATTCCACTGCCTTACAACTCTATGACTGAAGAAATACTTCCTACTATCTCTCTGACTCATTTGTGTCTTCAACTTCCAATTGTGGCCTCTTGTTTCTGTGTCCCCTCCCTGGAACATCCTGTCCTTGTCCACCTTGTCTATCCCACGCAGTATTTTATATGTCGTTATCATGTCTCCCCTGACCCTCCTGTCCTCCAGTGTCGTCAGGCCGATTTCCCTTAATCTTTCTTCATAGGACATTCCCCTTAGCTCTGGAACTAACCTTGTTGCAAACCTTTGTACTTTCTCTAGTTTCTTGACGTGCTTTATCAAGTGCGGGTTCCAAACAGGTGCTGCATACTCCAGTATGGGCCTGACATACACGGTGTACAGTAGTGTCTTGAATGACTCCTTACTAAGGTATCGGAATGCTGTTCTCAGGTTTGCCAGGCGCCCATATGCTGCAGCAGTTATCTGATTGATGTGTGCTTCCGGAGACATGCTCGGTGTTATACTCACCCCAAGATCTTTCTCCTTGAGTGAGGTTTGCAGTCTTTGGCCACCTAGCCTATACTCTGTCTGTGGTCTTCTGTGCCCTTCCCCTATCTTCATGACTTTGCATTTGGCAGGATTAAATTCGAGAAGCCATTTGCTAGACCAGGTGTCCAGTCTGTCCAGGTCTCTTTGAAGTCCTGCCTGGTCCTCATCAGATTTAATTCTCCTCATTAACTTCACATCATCTGCAAACAGGGACACTTCTGAGTCTAACCCTTCCGTCATGTCGTTCACATATACCAAAAATAGCACTGGTCCTAGGACCGACCCCTGTGGGACCCCGCTCGTCACAGGTGCCCACTGTGATACATCATTACGTACCATGACTCGTTGTTGCCTCCCTGTCAGGTATTCTCTGATCCATTGCAGTGCCCTTCCTGTTATATGCGCCTGATGCTCTAGCTTCTGCACTAATCTCTTGTGAGGAACTGTGTCAAAGGCCTTCTTGCAGTCCAAGAAGATGCAATCAACCCACCCCTCTCTCTCTTGTCTTACTTCTGTTATTTTATCATAAAACTCCAGAAGGTTTGTGACACAGGATTTGCCTTCCGTGAATCCGTGCTGGTTGGCATTTATACTCCTGTTCCGTTCCAGGTGCTCCACCACTCTCCTCCTGATAATCTTCTCCATAATTTTGCATACTATACACGTCAATGACACAGGTCTATAGTTTAGTGCCTCTTTTCTGTCTCCTTTTTTGAAAATGGGAACTACATTTGCCGTCTTCCATACCTCAGGTAGTTGCCCAGTTTCCAGGGATGTGTTGAAGATTGTGGTAAGTGGTACGCACAACATATCTGCTCCCTCTCTAAGGACCCACGGAGAGATGTTGTCCGGTCCCATTGCCTTTGAGGTATCGATGTCCCTTAGCAGTTTCTTCACCTCCTCCTCATCTGTATGTATGTCGTCCAACACTTGTTGGTGTATTCCTTGTTGGTGTCCCCATCTGGTCTGTCCCCCCAGAGTCCTTCCTGTCTCTACTGTAAATACTTCCTTAAATCTCGTGTTGAGCTCCTCACATACCTCTTGATCGTTTCTTGTGAGTTCTCCACCTTCTTTCCTCAGCCTTATCACCTGGTCCTTGACTGTTGTCTTCCTCCTAATGTGGCTATACAGCAGTTTCGGGTCAGATTTGACTTTCGATGCTATGTCGTTTTCATACTGTCGCTGGGCCTCCCTCCTTATCTGCGCATACTCGTTTCTGGCTCTTCTACTAATCTCCTTGTTTTCCTGGGTCCTATGCCTCCTGTACCTTTTCCATTCTCTGTTGCACTTAGTTTTTGCCTCCCTACACCTTCGGGTAAACCAAGGACTCGTTTTGGTCTTCCTATTATTTCTGTTTCCCTTGGGAACAAAACTTTCCTCTGCCTCCTTGCACTTTGTTGCCACATATTCCATCATCTCGTTTACTGATTTTCCTACCATTTCTCTGTCCCACTGAACCTCCTGCAGGAAGTTTCTCATACCTGTGTAGTCCCCCCTTTTATAGTTTGGCCTGTCCCCTTCAGTTCCTGTTACCTTCTCCACTTGTAACTCTACTATATAGTCAAAACTCAGAACCACATGATCGCTAGCTCCAAGGGGCCTCTCGTAAGTGATGTCCTCAATGTCTGAACTGCTCAGGGTGAACACAAGATCCAGTCTTGCTGGCTCATCCTCCCCTCTCTCTCTGGTTGTGTCCCTGACATGTTGATGCATGAGGTTTTCAAGTACCACATCCATCATCTTGGCTCTCCATGTTTCGGGACCCCCATGTGGCTCCAGGTTTTCCCAGTCGATCTCCCTGTGGTTGAAATCGCCCATTACCAGTAACTTTGCTCTGCTCGAGTGAGCTCTTCTTGCCACCTCAGCCATTGTGTCGACCATCACCCTGTTGTTTTCTTCGTACTCCTCTCTTGGCCTCCTGCAGTTCTGTGGTGGGTTATACATCACTCCAATGACTACTTTATGTTCTCCGGACTGAATTGTACCTACAATGTAGTCTCTTTCTCCAATCATGTCCATGCCTTCCATTTCCTCAATCCCCATTGGTGTTTTATGAGCAGTGCAACCCCTCCTCCCCCTCTACTCCTTCTATCTTTCCTCAGGATCTGATATCCTGTTGGGAAGATTGTGTCTGTTATTGTCTCAGCGAGTTTTGTTTCTGTGACTGCTATGATGTCTGGGGATTTTTCACTGATTCTTTCATTCCACTCCTCATGTTTATTCGTTATTCCATCCGCGTTTGTGTACCAAACCTTTAGTTTCTTTTCTATCATTGTGGTCATGCAAGTATATTGGGGTTGGGGGAGCGAGAGCCTTGGTGGGGGCCTATATGGGGCTGTGGTGTAGGTGGGGTTTGTGTTGATGGGGGTGGGGTCAGAATGCCCATAAGGGACAGCTGTTGGGGTGAGGTTTGTGATATGGGGGTTGGTGGCAGAGGGAACAGTGAGTGGGTTGTAGTATAGGTTGCTCAGTTGCATTGGGAATGTCGCGGGTGGAGTCTTTTGGTGGGAGATTCTGTGGGGTGTGTTTACCCTTCCTCCTGTGTCT
>NC_091295.1:68262202-68329702 GCF_038502225.1 Cherax quadricarinatus | reverse complement strand
CACTCACTCTCCCTTCACACTCACTCTCCCTCTACACTCACTCTCCCTCTACACTCACTCTCCCTCTACACTCACTCTCCCTCTACACTTACTCTCCCTTCACACTCACTCTCCCTTCACACTCACTCTCCCTTCACACTCACTCTCCCTCTACGCTCACTCTCCCTCTACACTCACTCTCCCTCTACACTCACTCTCCGTCTACATTTACTCTCCCTTCACACTCACTCTCCCTTCACACTCACTCTCCCTCTACACTCACTCTCCCTCTACACTCACTCTCCCTCTACACTCACTCTCCCTTTACACTCATTCTCCCTTCACACTCACTCTCCCTCTACACTCACTCTCCCTCTACACTCACTCTCCCTCTACACTCACTCTCTACACTCCCTTTACACTTACTCTCCCTTCACATTCCCTTTACACTCATTCTCCCTTCACATTCACTCTCCCTCTACACTCACTCTCCCTCTACACTCACTCTCCCTCTACACTCACTCTCCCTCTACACTCACTCTCCCTTTACACTCACTCTCCCTTCACACTCACTCTCCCTCTACACTCACTCTCCCTCTACATTCACTCTCCCTCTACACTCACTCTCCCTTTACACTCATACTCCCTTCACACTCACTCTCCCTTCACACTCACTCTCCCTCTACACTCACTCTCCCTCTACACTCACTCTCCCTCTACACTCACTCTCTCCTCTCTACACTCACTCTCCCTCTACACTCACTCTCCCTCTACACTCACTCTCCCTCTACACTCACTCACACTCACTCTCCCTCTACACTCACTCTCCCTCTACACTCACTCTCCCTCTACACTCACTCTCCCTCTACACTCACTCTCCCTCTACACTCACTCTCCCTCTACACTCACTCTCCCTCTACACTCACTCTCCCTTCACACTCACTCTCCCTCTACACTCACTCTCCCTCTACACTCACTCTCCCTCTACACTCACTCTCCCTCTACACTCACTCTCCCTCTACACACTAACTCTCCCTCTACACTCACTCTCCCTCTACACTCACTCTCCCTCTACACTCACTCTCCGTCTACACTCATTCTCCCTCTCTTACTCTCCCTTCACACTCACTCTCCCTCTACACTCACTCTCCCTCTACACTCACTCTCCCTCTACACTCACTCTCCCTCTACACTCACTCTCCCTCTACACTCACTCTCCCTCTACACTCACTCTCCCTCTACACTCACTCTCCCTCTACACTCACTCTCCCTCTACACTCACTCTCCCTCTACACTCACTCTCCCTCTACACTCACTCTCCCTCTACACTCACTCTCCCTCTACACTCACTCTCCCTCTACACTCACTCTCCCTTCACACTCACTCTCCCTCTACACTCACTCTCCCTCTACACTCACTCTCCCTCTACACTCACTCTCCCTTCACACTCACTCTCCCTCTACACTCACTCTCCCTCTACACTCACTCTCCCTCTACACTCACTCTCCCTCTACACTCACTCTCCCTCTACACTCACTCTCCCTCTACACTCACTCTCCCTCTACACTCACTCTCCCTCTACACTCACTCTCCCTCTACACTCACTCTCCCTCTACACTCACTCTCCCTCTACACTCACTCTACCTCTACACTCACTCTCCCTCTACACTCACTCTCCCCTCACACTCACTCTCTCTCTACACTCACTCTCCCTCTACACTCACTACACTCACTCCCTCTACACTCACTCTCCCTCTACACTCACTCTCCCTCTACACTCACTCTCCCTCTACACTCACTCTCCCTTCACACTCACTCTCCCTCTACACTCACTCTCCCTCTACACTCACTCTCCCTCTACACTCACTCTCCCTCTACACTCACTCTCCCTCTACACTCACTCTCCCTCTACACTCACTCTCCCTCTACACTCACTCTCCCTCTACACTCACTCTCCCTCTACACTCACTCTCCCTCTACACTCACTCTCCCTCTACACTCACTCTCCCTCTACACTCACTCTCCCTCTACACTCTCCCTCTACACTCACTCTCCCTCTACACTCACTCTCCCTCTACACTCACTCTCCCTCTACACTCACTCTCCCTCTACACTCACTCTCCCTCAACAGAGTTAAATCGGAGGCTGCCATAGTGAAGAGCTCTGTTCCACAAGGCACAGTACTCGCCCCCATCTTATTCCTTATCGTCATATCAGACATAAACAGAGATATACACCACAGCACCGTATCATCCTTTGCGGATGATACTAGGATCTGCATGAGGCTGTCATCTGCTGAGGACGCGGTTAACCTCCAAGAAGATATAAACAAAGTTTTCCAGTGGGCAACGGTAAACAATATGATATTCAATGAGGACAAATTCCAACTACTCCGTTATGGAAAACTGGAGGAGATAATAACTAGAACAGAGTATACTACTGACTCCGGCCATACAATAGAGCGGAAAAATAATGTAAGGGACCTGGGAGTAGTAATGTCTGAGGATCTCACTTTCAAGGATCACAACAGTGCCACGATCGCACGTGCAAAGAAAATGATTGGATGGATAATGAGAACTTTCAAAACGAGAGATGCCAAGCCCATGATGATCCTTTTCAAATCACTTGTTCTCTCTAGGCTGGAATACTGCTGTACATTAACATCTCCATTCAAAGCAGGTGAAATCGCAGATCTAGAGAGTGTACAGAGATCCTTTACTGCACGTATAAGTTCTGTCAAGCACCTTAACTACTGGGAACGCTTGGAAGCACTTGACTTGCACTCGTTGGAACGCAGGAGGGAGAGATATATCATAATCTACACTTGGAAAATCTTGGAAGGAATGGTCCCAAATCTGCACACAGAATCACTCCCTACGAAAGTAAAAGACTGGGCAGGCGATGCAAAATGCCCCCAATAAAAAGTAGGGGCGCCATTGGTACACTAAGAGAAAACACCATAAGTGTTCGGGGCCCAAAACTGTTCAACAGCCTCCCATCAAGCATTAGGGGAATTGCCAATAAACCCCTGGCTGCCTTCAAGAGAGAGCTGGACAGATACCTAAAGTCAGTGCCGGATCAGCCGGGCTGTGGCTCGTACGTTGGACTGCGTGCAGCCAGCAGTAACAGCCTAGTTCATCAGGCCCTGATCCATCGGGAGGCCTGGTCATGGACCGGGCCGCGGGGGCGTTGATCCCCGGAATAACCTCCATGTAACCTCCAGGTAACCTCCCTCTACACTCACTCTCCCTTCACACTCACTCTCCCTCTACACTCACTCTCCCTCTACACTCACTCTCCCTCTACACTCACTCTCCCTCTACACTCACTCTCCCTCTACACTCACTCTCCCTCTACACTCACTCTCCCTCTACACTCACTCTCCCTCTACACTCACTCTCCCTTCACACTCACTCTACACTCAAGCTCCAGACGTTGTCCTGGCTTATTTTTTATACTTTTCTAATGCCTCTTTGCCTCAAATAACTCTGCTCCCTTGCCTCAAATACCCTCCAGCCTCCTTGCTTCGAGTACCCTTCATAAACTAGCCTTCGAAAAGCGAGGAGCCTTCGGTTCACTCACCACAACACTGCCTCCCTGCGCCTTCTGCATTCTCTCACTCTCACTCTCTCTCTCTCTCTCTCTCTCTCTCTCTCTCTCTCTCTCTCTCTCTCTCTCTCTCTAGGGAAAAAATATTTTAATTGTGCTGCAGTAAATTTGCATTCTTTTGTCCAGGCGTAGTGAGAGTTCGCATTGTTTTGTCCAGCAGTAGTTGTCCAGCCGTAACTCTGGTTTTGTTTAGTATCAGTACTGAGTAATTGTTTCGTCCCGTTCAAATGACGAGTTATTTTGTCCAGAGAGTAACTTGAAATCACATTATTTTGTCCAACTGTAACCCGAAGTAACACCGTTTGTTCATCTGGAACACCTGAACAGATTCCTTTGTGACCCGAGGTCACTTTATTGTCTCTTCGTGATTGAGGTCAGGGACTACATTATTATTATTATTATTATTATTATTATTATAATCATAACTAAGCGCTAAGCCAATAGACTCCTGGTTGTCTTCAAGAGGGAGCTAGACAGATACCTAAAGTCAGTAGCGGATCAGCCAGGCTGTGGTCCGTACGTTGGACTACGTTCGGCCAGCAGCAACAGCCTCGTTGATCAGGTTCCGACCCACCAGGAGGCTTGGTCATGGACCGGGCCACGGGGGCGTTGATCCCCGGAATACTCTCGAGGTAGGTAGAAACCCACAAGGGCCATATAGCGCTGCAGGGCAGGATGCGCTAGAGATGAAATATGCGAAGATCAAAACCAGAGGAGGTTAGGAGTACACAGGAGGTAGACACAGTAAGGGCAATGGAGAATGCTAAAGGGAAAATATAATCAAAGTTGGGGTAAAACAGCCTGTCGCTGGCAAAAAAAAAAAAAAAAAGATCGAAGATGGAATCTGCGTCAGAGGTGGGGCTGTCGGCGAGGCGGTCAGATAAAGTAAATGCGGCAGAGATAAGTGTCCTCTGGTAGACAGACTGGAGCTGGACGCTTCTCCATGAGACACCCATGAGTGAGACATCTGTCTCATCATGTATGTATAATGCTCGCCAAGACCGGAGTCCTGGCACGCGACGACCAGTCTCTGGCTCCCGAAGGAGAAAGGGTTCTGTCTCATCAGGGTTCTGTCTCATCAGGGACTACAGTACCTGACATCAGTTGGCGCTCACACTTCGAGTGAGGTGCGTGTCAGTTGCCACTCACATGTGAGTGTGTGTCGACTGGCCTTTAAAGTTAATATATCATTAACTTTCAAGGCAGAAACGTCTGTCCATGAATGGATTCTTCAGACTTTCTTTATCAAGACTGGAAAAAGCCTTTTATGATGAGGCTTTTCCTAGTCATATGCCTTATTCCATGCAGACGTGTGTGTCTTTCCAGAAATAAGTCGAGTCTAGCATGACTGAGTTACGGCCGAGTGTTGTCATGGTGATGGAATGTTGGGGAGCATGGTGGGGAGATGGAGGAGGTAGTGGGGTGAAGGTGAGGGGAAAGACACAGAGATGAAAAATAAGAAAGATGGAGGAAGAAAGGAAGAGAAAGAGATGGAGAGGAACTGGGAGAGAGAAAGAGAGAGAGAGAGATTATATTGGAAAGACAGAAAACAGAGGACTATCTGCTGAGAGGAACTAGCTAGATTAAGGACTATCGCTTATCATCTATGTTTATGAACCAAGGCTAAAAAAGCAGAAGACTCTCTTCCCACCCTCCACTCCCTCCAGCCACTGCCGAATTGAAAAAAAAGGGGGAAAGGCTGAATTCGTTGGAAGTCGTGGGTTACAACTACCTCTAATAACTTAGTACTGTTACTGTCCTAACTACTCGTCTTACTTCACTGCTAGTCACAGAGCTGTGTGTACCAGTGGCTCTACATCTGGTTACCACTAGCTCTATTATGACTATCACAACTGTCCACTTCTACCACGACTACTATTATTGACTCAGTTGCCTCGCTGCCAGTTGATCATTCTGGTACAGCCGCTGTACAAACATCAAGAATACATTGACTTCAGATTGCCCCATCTGTCTTGTATACATGACGTTCTGTGTGCGGTTTAGAGTGAGCTCAGTGAGGGTTTACTGAGTAGCTGCGTCAGGTAGCAAGTGTCCCAGGCAACATCCCACTCTTGTCCTCCCTCACTATACCTTATATCTTGTTAGTTAATATAACTTGTTAGGGTTTTTAACGCTCCTACTATTAAGGCACGATATATATAGTTAAATCCTGTACTTACAAAATGTTTTTTTCAACTGATTCTTAAGCAGCTGTTTTGTTTTTACACTTGCAATATTGAAAAAAATAATATATTCCATAATATATATTTCTGTTTGCAATAAAATTATCGTATCTTCTGCGTCACAGCTTCATTGTATCTTTTCAAATTATAGACACATTCAGCACTTCAAATAGTTCGTGTGTGAGTATATCAGTGTCATTCATTATCTAAAAGGTTTGAATGAGATCTCGGCAATGTCTCTGTTTTCTGAGGGAGATAAAAAGGTTGAGTTTTCTGAGCCTTTCTTGATAAGGTTTGTTTCTGAGTGATGGGGCGAGTTTGGTAGTTCTTATCTGTACTATACCTAGTACGGCGGCATACTTAAGACTCGGTCTAGCAGGTGTATTATGGTCAGTGTATAGTACACAAAGTTTCTAGCTATGAAGTAAGTAAGTTTATTCAGGTATACATAAATACAGTTACATAGATTATCATACATAGCAGCATGTGTGTAGACAACCTGGGATAACACAAAAAAGTCAGACACAGTGACTTATTTCCATTGTGGTCTTTTTACCTTATTATAATATAAAGGTTATAATATCTTATTATTATTCTATAATGGAGATAATATCTTATTACCATACTATTAAGGCTACTACATGAGGGTCGTTAAGACTACTACACGAGGGTCGTTAAGACTACTACACGAGGGTCGTTAAGACTACTACACGAGGGTCGTTAAGACTACTACACGAGGGTCATTAAGACTACTACACGAGGGTCATTAAGACTACTACACGAGGGTCGTTAAGACTACTACACGAGGGTCGTTAAGACTACTACACGAGGGTCGTTAAGACTACTACACGAGGGTCGTTAAGACTACTACACGAGGGTCGTTAAGACTACTACACGAGGGTCATTAAGACTACTACACGAGGGTCGTTAAGACTACTACACGAGGGTCGTTAAGACTACTACACGAGGGTCGTTAAGACTACTACACGAGGGTCGTTAAGACTACTACACGAGGGTCATTAAGACTACTACACGAGGGTCATTAAGACTACTACACGAGGGTCGTTAAGACTACTACACGAGGGTCGTTAAGACTACTACACGAGGGTCGTTAAGACTACTACACGAGGGTCGTTAAGACTACTACACGAGGGTCGTTAAGACTACTACACGAGGGTCATTAAGACTACTACACGAGGGTCGTTAAGACTACTACACGAGGGTCGTTAAGACTACTACACGAGGGTCGTTAAGACTACTACACGAGGGTCGTTAAGACTACTACACGAGGGTCGTTAAGACTACTACACGAGGGTCATTAAGACTACTACACGAGGGTCGTTAAGACTACTACACGAGGGTCGTTAAGACTACTACACGAGGGTCGTTAAGACTACTACACGAGGGTCGTTAAGACTACTACACGAGGGTCATTAAGACTACTACACGAGGGTCATTAAGACTACTACACGAGGGTCGTTAAGACTACTACACGAGGGTCGTTAAGACTACTACACGAGGGTCGTTAAGACTACTACACGAGGGTCGTTAAGACTACTACACGAGGGTCGTTAAGACTACTACACGAGGGTCATTAAGACTACTACACGAGGGTCGTTAAGACTACTACACGAGGGTCGTTAAGACTACTACACGAGGGTCGTTAAGACTACTACACGAGGGTCGTTAAGACTACTACACGAGGGTCATTAAGACTACTACACGAGGGTCATTAAGACTACTACACGAGGGTCATTAAGACTACTACACGAGGGTCATTAAGACTACTACACGAGGGTCATTAAGACTACTACACGAGGGTCATTAAGACTACTACACGAGGGTCATTAAGACTACTACACGAGGGTCATTAAGACTACTACACGAGGGTCATTAAGACGATCTACTACACGAGGGTCGTTAAGACTACTACACGAGGGTCATTAAGACGATCTACTACACGAGGGTCGTTAAGACTAATACACGAGGGTCATTAAGACTACTACACGAGGGTCATTAAGACTACTACACGAGGGTCATTAAGACGATCTACTACACGAGGGTCGTTAAGACTACTACACGAGGGTCATTAAGACGATCTACTACACGAGGGTCGTTAAGACTACTACACGAGGGTCATTAAGACGATCTACTACACGAGGGTCGTTAAGACTACTACACGAGGGTCATTAAGACGATCTACTACACGAGGGTCCTTAAGACTACTACACGAGGGTCATTAAGACAATCTACTACACGAGGGTCGTTAAGACTAATACACGAGGGTCATTAAGACTACTACACGAGGGTCATTAAGACTACTACACGAGGGTCATTAAGACTACTACACGAGGGTCGTTATGACTACTACACGAGGGTCATTAAGACTACTACACGAGGGTCATTAAGACGATCTACTACACGAGGGTCGTTAAGACTACTACACGAGGGTCATTAAGACTACTACACGAGGGTCATTAAGACTACTACACGAGGGTCGTTAAGACTACTACACGAGGGTCGTTAAGACTACTACACGAGGGTCGTTAAGACTACTACACTAGGGTCGTTAAGACTACTACACGAGGGTCGTTAAGACTACTACACGAGGGTCATTAAGACGATCTACTACACGAGGGTCGTTAAGACTACTACACGAGGGTCGTTAAGACTACTACACGAGGGTCGTTAAGACTACTACACGAGGGTCGTTAAGACTACTACACGAGGGTCGTTAAGACGATCTACTACACGAGGGTCGTTAAGACTACTACACGAGGGTCGTTAAGACTACTACACGAGGGTCATTAAGACGATCTACTACACGAGGGTCGTTAAGACTACTACACGAGGGTCGTTAAGACTACTACACGAGGGTCATTAAGACTACTACACGAGGGTCATTAAGACGATCTACTACACGAGGGTCGTTAAGACTACTACACGAGGGTCGTTAAGACTACTACACGAGGGTCGTTAAGACTACTACACGAGGGTCATTAAGACTACTACACGAGGGTCATTAAGACGATCTACTACACGAGGGTCGTTAAGACTACTACACGAGGGTCATTAAGACTACTACACGAGGGTCATTAAGACTACTACACGAGGGTCGTTAAGACTACTACACGAGGGTCATTAAGACTACTACACGAGGGTCGTTAAGACTACTACACGAGGGTCATTAAGACTACTACACGAGGGTCGTTAAGACTACTACACGAGGGTCATTAAGACTACTACACGAGGGTCATTAAGACTACTACACGAGGGTCATTAAGACTACTACACGAGGGTCGTTAAGACTACTACACGAGGGTCATTAAGACTACTACACGAGGGTCATTACTAGGAATAAGGTAAAATTACACGTGTGTTAGCTAAAATATTAAAAAATCACTCCCCTCCCTTTCCGTAGCATCGTGTTAGCTCTGCTACTCACTGATAGGCATTGTTTGGCACTTTTGAGGTCCTCTTCTCCTTCTAGTTTCGATTAGTTTTGTTGCCAAACATTTTGCATCCATGTTTGAGACTGCTATATACAAAATGCATTACTTTGCACTTATCACACTGAAACTCATCCTCCGGAGCGTCAGCTTGATGAGGTCACTCTGAAACTCATCCTCCGGAGCGTCAGCTTGATGAGGTCACTCTGAAACTCATCCTCCAGAGCGTCAGCTTGATGAGGTCACTCTGAAACTCATCCTCCGGAGCGTCAGCTTGATGAGGTCACTCTGAAACTCATCCTCCGGAGTGTCAGCTTGATGAGGTCACTCTGAAACTCATCCTCCGGAGCGTCAGCTTGATGAGGTCACTCTGAAACTCATCCTCCAGAGCGTCAGCTTGATGAGGTCACTCTGAAACTCATCCTCCAGAGCGTCAGCTTGATGAGGTCACTCTGAAACTCATCCTCCAGAGCGTCAGCTTGATGAGGTCACTCTGAAACTCATCCTCCGGAGCGTCAGCTTGATGAGGTCACTCTGAAACTCATCCTCCGGAGCGTCAGCTTGATGAGGTCACTCTGAAACTCATCCTCCGGAGCGTCAGCTTGATGAGGTCACTCTGAAACTCATCCTCCGGAGCGTCAGCTTGATGAGGTCACTCTGAAACTCATCCTCCAGAGCGTCAGCTTGATGAGGTCACTCTGAAACTCATCCTCCGGAGCGTCAGCTTGATGAGGTCACTCTGAGTACTGAAACAATCTCCTTTACTTGTTCAAAATTTTGCGGATTGCACCAATTTGGAACAATCCACAAATTTTGTTATTCTAGATAATAGGCTTATAACGTGATCATTTACGTACAGTTCACTGTGAAGAGGATGACGGGTTTGGCGCTCCCCCGTGATTATAATCATAATGTGAAGAGGATGGAGCGAGTACTGACACCTGGGGAACTCCATACTTCACCTCTAGCCACTCAGACACCTCTTTGTTCACTACCACTCTCTGTTTCCTGTCTGTGAGTCAATCATTTATCCAGGCATGAAGTTTGTCTCCTATATAATGTGCTTTGTCAAAGACTTTCTGTAACTCTTGATATGAGTATATTACGTCTATTGAGATTTTTTTCCCTCCTAGTTTTTGTCTACATCACTGAAAAATTCGAGTAAGTTGGTCAGGTATGATCTGTTGTTGCTATCTTGTTCCCAATAATAATCTCCAGTTGTTTACCGAAAATTGACGCCAAGTTGATGGGACGATAGTTGAAGCACAAGTCTTGTCTCTGTCTCTTCTGCATAATGGGAAATATTTG
The DNA here is from genome assembly GCF_038502225.1 of Cherax quadricarinatus. NCBI lineage: Eukaryota > Metazoa > Arthropoda > Malacostraca > Decapoda > Parastacidae > Cherax > Cherax quadricarinatus. The sequence continues at coordinate 68,319,174 of NC_091295.1, read as the reverse complement.
CTAGTTTCCAGCCTCTTGTTACCTTACCTTCTCATGATTTATTAAAAATTACCTTCAGTGGGTAAGCGATTTGGTATCAACATTGTTTTTATAACTCTAGAAGCTAGTTGGTCCACTTGATTTGTCGATATTCAACCACTGCAGGTAATGTGTTAAGTCAAGGCTGCTAATTTCTTCAATGCTTAGTTTGTGTCAGGCCGGGAAAACAAATTGTGTGACCTGGGAACGTAGGTGTCACGTTCAACTGTAAATGCTGACACAAGGAAAGCTATGCTGAGTTTAGACAACCTTCCTCTGTTGTTATTCTGCCATAGTCGAAGATCCTGTTGTTGTTCCTCTGGCCTTTTGTTTTTTTTCCCCTCCTCGTATATATGAAGAACGCCTTTGAATAATCTATGTGCAAATTCGTCTTTTAAATACTTTTTTTTAGCATATCTGAGCTGTATCTTGCAATATTCTCTGCAATACTATGCAGTTAGTGTGGTCATCGAGGTTACCAGTCACTTGAGATTTCTTATGCGTATTGCGTATTTTGCCTGTGACCTCAGCTGGATGTCGAGTCATCCAGCCTTGATCTATTTTCTTTTTTTTTCACTTTTAAACATTCTTATTGTGTTTTGCTTACTTATTTTTAATATATTTTTTAATTTTTTGTGTTACCTGCAGGCAACGTCTGAAAAAAGTCTCGGTACATCTGATCAAGGTTACAATAGCTGCTCTGAATCGTGAAACTGTCGTAGTTATTGTTGATCTTATTGAGAGAGAGAGAGAGAGAGAGAGAGAGAGAGAGAGAGAGAGAGAGAGAGAGAGAGAGAGAGAGAGAGAGAGAGAGAGAGCAACCGTGACCTCGTGAATCAAAAGAGACATTCAGTTCCTAGAGTGATATTTTTAACAGGTGTGTTGGCCTTCTTGAGAGAGCTGAGTAAACGTTACGTTGAAAGACTGCGCGAGTGAGACTAGACTAGCGGCGCGAGTGAGACCAGACTCACGGCGCGAGTGAGATCAGACTCGCGGCGCGAGTGAAACCAGACTCACGGCTCAGTTGTCTGTGGGATCCTGACTTTGAGGGATCGTCTTCAAAGGATCTCAGTGTTTTTGAAGTATGGGAAAATGTGCTCTTGCGTGCGTGCGTGTGTGCGTGTGTGTGTGTACTCACCTAGTTGTACTCACCTAGTTGAGGTTGCAGGGGTCGAGTCCGAGCTCCTGGCCCCGCCTCTTCACTGATCGCTACTAGGTCACTCTCCCTGAGCCGTGAGCTTTATCATACCTCTGCTTAAAGCTATGTATGGATCCTGCCTCCACTACATCGCTTCCCAAACTATTCCACTTACTGACTACTCTGTGGCTGAAGAAATACTTCCTAACATCCCTGTGATTCATCTGTGTCTTCAACTTCCAACTGTGTCCCCTTGTTACTGTGTCCAATCTCTGGAACATCCTGTCTGTGTCCACCTTGTCAATTCCTCTCAGTATTTTGTATGTCGTTATCATGTCCCCCCTATCTCTCCTGTCCTCCAGTGTCGTCAGGTTGATTTCCCTTAACCTCTCCTCGTAGGACATACCTCTTAGCTCTGGGACTAGTCTTGTTGCAAACCTTTGCACTTTCTCTAGTTTCTTCACGTGCTTGGCTAGGTGTGGGTTCCAAACTGGTGCCGCATACTCCAATATGGGCCTAACATACACGGTGTACAGGGTCCTGAATGATTCCTTATTAAGATGTCGGAATGCTGTTCTGCGCGCGCGCGCGCGCGTGTGTGTGTGTGTGTGTGTGTGTGTGTGTGTGTGTGTGTGTGTGTGTGTGTGTAACAGTGTAGTGCAGTGCAGATATTGTTTCAGACTATGGAACAATACTCTTCTCCAGACTGAGGGACTGACCACCTCAAAACTTTAAGGGTGATGGACTGATTACATCGTCTTCAAGTATCTTCTGCTTCTATCAACTTTTCTGTACTCGACTGAAGAAGCCTACTGTGTAGGCGAAACGTTTCGAAATAAAGATACCTAACTGTTGCATATGTGTCTTACCTAACAACCTGTCGGTATTTTATACCATTTTAATGTTCAGTGCAGTGTTTGCATGCATGTATGTAAATGCTTGGTTCATGCCTCCCACCCTTCCCACTCTCTCTCTCTCTCTCTCTCTCTCTCTCTCTCTCTCTCTCTCTCTCTCTCTCTCTCTCTCTCTCTCTCTCAAAAGCTTCACTCAGCAATCTTCCAGATCGATATAATAGCACCAAGAGTTTCTTGGTAGACTCTTCTTCCAAGAATAGCAGTGTTCACCATGAGTCTGTATTACCAGTTGATGAGCAACTCAAGGTGAAGTGTGCCATCCCAGGAGGCAAGGATGAGATGAGGGGCAAAGAAGGAGGGAGCGAAAGACATGAGGGAGGTATGAGAGTGAAAAAGTGAGGAGGGAAAGAGAGAGAGATTTTTTTTTTTTTTTTTTTTTTTTTTTTTTTTTTTTTTTTTTTTTTTTTTTTTTTTTTTTTTTTTTTTTTTTTTTTTTTTATCACACTGGCCGATTCCCACCAAGGCAGGGTGGCCCGAAAAAGAAAAATTTTCACCATCATTCACTCCATCACTGTCTTGCCAGAAGGGTGCTTTACACTACAGTTTTTAAACTGCAACATTAACACCCCTCCTTCAGAGTGCAGGCACTGTCCTTCCCATCTCCAGGACTCAAGTCCGGCCTGCCGGTTTCCCTGAACCCCTTCATAAATGTTACTTTGCTCACACTCCAACAGCACGTCAAGTATTAAAAACCATTTGTCTCCATTCACTCCTATCAAACACGCTCACGCATGCCTGCTGGAAGTCCAAGCCCCTCGCACACAAAACCTCCTTTACCCCCTCTCTCCAACCTTTCCTAGGCCGACCCCTACCCCGCCTTCCTTCCACTACAGACTGATACACTCTTGAAGTCATTCTGTTTCGCTCCATTCTCTCTACATGTCCGAACCACCTCAACAACCCTTCCTCAGCCCTCTGGACAACAGTTTTAGTAATCCCGCACCTCCTCCTAACTTCCAAACTACGAATTCTCTGCATTATATTCACACCACACATTGCCCTCAGACATGACATCTCCACTGCCTCCAGCCTTCTCCTCGCTGCAACATTCATCACCCATGCTTCACACCCATATAAGAGCGTTGGTAAAACTATACTCTCATACATTCCCCTCTTTGCCTCCAAGGACAAAGTTCTTTGTCTCCACAGACTCCTAAGTGCACCGCTCACCCTTTTCCCCTCATCAATTCTATGATTCACCTCATCTTTCATAGACCCATCCGCTGACACGTCCACTCCCAAATATCTTAATACATTCACCTCCTCCATACTCTCTCCCTCCAATCTGATATCTAGGTGTTAAAGAGGGAAAAAAGAGTTATCATTCCTTGATTTATTCACATTTCTACAGTTTTCTTCTTATGAATAATCAGTTTTCCTTCCCATTCTTCATCCATTTTCCTGCCGAGATTACCGATTATCATATCTAATAGTTATCACCCACCTTTTTTTCCCCTCCTTTCCTATCTTCTTTTATTGCGCCTTTGCTGTTGTACTATTTTCTTTGACACACACTTCCACCTGAGATTTTATATGATGGAGATAATGGAGAGTCTGCCATTTGTTGTACTCGATTGGTCTGTAGGAGGTTAGTGTATGTCACTGAGTGTGTGTGTGTGTGTGTGTGTGTGTGTGTGTGTGTGTGTGTGTTCACCTAGAGGTACTCACCTAGTTGTGGTTGCAGGGGTTGAGTCACAGCTCCTGGTCTCGCCTCTTCACTGGTCGCTACTAGGTCTTCTTGCTCCATGAGCCTTATCATACCTCTTCTTAAAGCTATGTATGGATCCTGCCTGCTCTACATCACTCTCCAGATTGTTTCACTTCCTAACAATTCTGTGACTGAAGAAATACTTCCTGACATCCCTGTGACTCATCTGAGCTTTCAGTTTCCCATTATAACCCCTTGTTGCTGTGTCCCATCTCTGGAACAGTTTGTCCCTATCCACCTTGTCAATTCCTCTCAGTTTTTTTATACATCGTTATCATATTCCCCCTATCTCTCTTGTCCTCCAGTGTCAAGTCGATTTCCCTTAACCTCTTCTCGTAGGACAATCCCCTCAGCTCCGGGATTAGTCTTGTTGCAAACCTTTGCACTTTCTCTAATTTCTTGACGTGCTTGACCAGGTGCTGCATACTCCAGTATGAGCCTGACGTACACGGTGTACAGAGTCCTGAACGATTCCTTACTAAGGTGTCGAAACTCTATTCTTACGTTTGCCAGCCTTCCATATGCTGCAGCAGTGTGTGTGTGTGTACTCACCTAGTTGAGGTTGCGGGGGTCGAGTCCGAGCGCCTGTGTGTGTGTGTGTGTGCGTGTGCGTGTGTGTGTGTGTGTGTGTGTGTGTGTGTGTGTGTGTGTGTGTGTGTGTGTGTGTGTGTGTGTGTGTGTGTGTGTGTGTGTATGTGTGTACATAAATAGGCCATAACTCTGCAGGCTTGGCGTGAAATTGCAGCGATATAGCAAAGGCTGTGGCCCAGTGATGGATGAATGGGGAGAGATGGAGCAAGCGAAAGAGACAGAGAGAGAGAGAGAGAGAGAGAGAGAGAGAGAGAGAGAGAGAGAGAGAGAGAGAGAGAGAGATAATCATAAACTAGTTTAATACTATTTTGTAGGTGGCAGCCAGTGGGTCAGTATACAACATGGCGGTGAGCATGTAAAATACTGAACGAGGAACCTGGTGAAGTTAATGTGACTACATCCGTAGAGTGTAGAAGCTGGGAGAACTCTGCTGAAGCTGGGAGAACTCTGCTGAAGCTGGGAGAACTCTGCTGAAGCTGGGAGAACTCTGCTGAAGCTGGGAGAACTCTGCTGAAGCTGGGAGAACTCTGCTGAAGCTGGGAGAACTCTGCTGAAGCTGGGAGAACTCTGCTGACGCTGGGAGAACTCTGCTGAAGCTGGGAGAACTCTGCTGAAGCTGGGAGAACTCTGCTGATACTGGGAGAACTCTGCTGAAGCTGGGAGAACTCTGCTAATACTGGGAGAACTCTGCTAATACTGGGAGAACTCTGCTGACGCTGGGAGAACTCTGCTGAAGCTGGGAGAACTCTGCTGATACTGGGAGAACTCTGCTGAAGCTGGGAGAACTCTGCTGATACTGGGAGAACTCTGCTGACGCTGGGAGAACTCTGCTGAAGCTGGGAGAACTCTGCTGATACTGGGAGAACTCTGCTGATACTGGGAGAACTCTGCTGAAGCTGGGAGAACTCTACTGAAGCTGGGAGAACTCTGCTGAAGCTGGGAGAACTCTGCTGAAGCTGGGAGAACTCTGCTGAAGCTGGGAGAACTCTGCTGATACTGGGAGAACTCTACTGAAGCTGGGAGAACTCTGCTGAAGCTGGGAGAACTCTACTGAAGCTGGGAGAACTCTGCTGAAGCTGGGAGAACTCTGCTGAAACTGGGAGAACTCTGCTGAAGCTGGGAGAACTCTGCTGAAGCTGGGAGAACTCTGCTGAAGCTGGGAGAACTCTGCTGAAGCTGGGAGAACTCTGCTGATACTGGGAGAACTCTGCTGAAGCTGGGAGAACTCTGCTGAAGCTGGGAGAACTCTGCTGACACTGGGAGAACTCTGCTGAAGCTGGGAGAACTCTGCTGATACTGGGAGAACTCTGCTGAAGCTGGGAGAACTCTGCTGATACTGGGAGAACTCTGCTGAAGCTGGGAGAACTCTGCTGAAGCTGGGAGAACTCTGCTGATACTGGGAGAACTCTGCTGAAGCTGGGAGAACTCTGCTGAAGCTGGGAGAACTCTGCTGATACTGGGAGAACTCTGCTGAAGCTGGGAGAACTCTGCTGATACTGGGAGAACTCTGCTGAAGCTGGGAGAACTCTGCTGATACTGGGAGAACTCTGCTGAAGCTGGGAGAACTCTGCTGAAGCTGGGAGAACTCTGCTGAAGCTGGGAGAACTCTGCTGAAGCTGGGAGAACTCTGCTGAAGCTGGGAGAACTCTGCTGAAGCTGGGAGAACTCTGCTGATACTGGGAGAACTCTGCTGAAGCTGGGAGAACTCTGCTGATACTGGGAGAACTCTGCTGAAGCTGGGAGAACTCTGCTGAAGCTGGGAGAACTCTGCTGAAGCTGGGAGAACTCTGCTGAACTGGGAGAACTCTGCTGAAGCTGGGAGAACTCTGCTGATACTGGGAGAACTCTGCTGAAGCTGGGAGAACTCTGCTGATACTGGGAGAACTCTGCTGAACTGGGAGAACTCTGCTGAAGCTGGGAGAACTCTGCTGACTCTGCTACTGGGAGAACTCTGCTGAAGCTGGGAGAACTCTGCTGAAGCTGGGAGAACTCTGCTGATACTGGGAGAACTCTGCTGAAGCTGGGAGAACTCTGCTGATACTGGGAGAACTCTGCTGAAGCTGGGAGAACTCTGCTGATACTGGGAGAACTCTGCTGAAGCTGGGAGAACTCTGCTGAAGCTGGGAGAACTCTGCTGAAGCTGGGAGAACTCTGCTGAAGCTGGGAGAACTCTGCTGATACTGGGAGAACTCTGCTGAAGCTGGGAGAACTCTGCTGATACTGGGAGAACTCTGCTGAAGCTGGGAGAACTCTGCTGATACTGGGAGAACTCTGCTGAAGCTGGGAGAACTCTGCTGATACTGGGAGAACTCTGCTGAAGCTGGGAGAACTCTGCTGATACTGGGAGAACTCTGCTGAAGCTGGGAGAACTCTGCTGATACTGGGAGAACTCTGCTGAAGCTGGGAGAACTCTGCTGATACTGGGAGAACTCTGCTGAAGCTGGGAGAACTCTGCTGAAGCTGGGAGAACTCTGCTGATACTGGGAGAACTCTGCTGAAGCTGGGAGAACTCTGCTGAAGCTGGGAGAACTCTGCTGATACTGGGAGAACTCTGCTGAAGCTGGGAGAACTCTGCTGATACTGGGAGAACTCTGCTGAAGCTGGGAGAACTCTGCTGATACTGGGAGAACTCTGCTGAAGCTGGGAGAACTCTGCTGAAGCTGGGAGAACTCTGCTGAAGCTGGGAGAACTCTGCTGAAGCTGGGAGAACTCTGCTGAAGCTGGGAGAACTCTGCTGATACTGGGAGAACTCTACTGAAGCTGGGAGAACTCTGCTGATACTGGGAGAACTCTGCTGAAGCTGGGAGAACTCTGCTGATACTGGGAGAACTCTGCTGAAGCTGGGAGAACTCTGCTGATACTGGGAGAACTCTGCTGAAGCTGGGAGAACTCTGCTGAAGCTGGGAGAACTCTGCTGATACTGGGAGAACTCTGCTGAAGCTGGGAGAACTCTGCTGAAGCTGGGAGAACTCTGCTGAAGCTGGGAGAACTCTGCTGAAGCTGGGAGAACTCTGCTGAAGCTGGGAGAACTCTGCTGAAGCTGGGAGAACTCTGCTGATACTGGGAGAACTCTGCTGAAGCTGGGAGAACTCTGCTGATACTGGGAGAACTCTGCTGAAGCTGGGAGAACTCTGCTGATACTGGGAGAACTCTGCTGAAGCTGGGAGAACTCTGCTGATACTGGGAGAACTCTGCTGAAGCTGGGAGAACTCTGCTGATACTGGGAGAACTCTGCTGAAGCTGGGAGAACTCTGCTGATACTGGGAGAACTCTGCTGAAGCTGGGAGAACTCTGCTGATACTGGGAGAACTCTGCTGAAGCTGGGAGAACTCTGCTGAAGCTGGGAGAACTCTGCTGATACTGGGAGAACTCTGCTGAAGCTGGGAGAACTCTGCTGAAGCTGGGAGAACTCTGCTGATACTGGGAGAACTCTCTGCTGAAGATACTGGGAGAACTCTGCTGAAGCTGGGAGAACTCTGCTGATACTGGGAGAACTCTGCTGAAGCTGGGAGAACTCTGCTGATACTGGGAGAACTCTGCTGAAGCTGGGAGAACTCTGCTGAAGCTGGGAGAACTCTGCTGAAGCTGGGAGAACTCTGCTGAAGCTGGGAGAACTCTGCTGAAGCTGGGAGAACTCTGCTGATACTGGGAGAACTCTACTGAAGCTGGGAGAACTCTGCTGATACTGGGAGAACTCTGCTGAAGCTGGGAGAACTCTGCTGATACTGGGAGAACTCTGCTGAAGCTGGGAGAACTCTGCTGATACTGGGAGAACTCTGCTGAAGCTGGGAGAACTCTGCTGAAGCTGGGAGAACTCTGCTGATACTGGGAGAACTCTGCTGAAGCTGGGAGAACTCTGCTGAAGCTGGGAGAACTCTGCTGAAGCTGGGAGAACTCTGCTGAAGCTGGGAGAACTCTGCTGAAGCTGGGAGAACTCTGCTGAAGCTGGGAGAACTCTGCTGATACTGGGAGAACTCTGCTGAAGCTGGAAAAACTGTTCCACACAATCTGGCCTGGTTACTACCTCACATTATCAGAACGCACACACTGAGAGGTGCAGCACGCACACTGTATACACACTGAGAGGTGCAGCACGCACACTGTATACACACTGAGAGGTGCAGCACGCACACTGTATACACACTGAGAGGTGTAGCACGCACACTGTATACACACTGAGAGGTGCAGCACGCACACTGTATACACACTGAGAGGTGCAGCACGCACACTGTATACACACTGAGAGGTGCAGCTCGCACACTGTATACACACTGAGAGGTGCAGCACGCACACTGTATACACACTGAGAGGTGCAGCACGCACACTGTATACACACTGAGAGGTGCAGCACGCACACTGTATACACACTGAGAGGTGCAGCACGCACACTGTATACACACTGAGAGGTGCAGCACGCACACTGTATACACACTGAGAGGTGCAGCACGCACACTGTATACACACTGAGAGGTGCAGCACGCACACTGTATACACACTGAGAGGTGCAGCACGCACACTGTATACACACTGAGAGGTGCAGCACGCACACTGTATACACACTGAGAGGTGCAGCACGCACACTGTATACACACTGAGAGGTGCAGCACGCACACTGTATACACACTGAGAGGTGCAGCACGCACACTGTATACACACTGAGAGGTGCAGCACGCACACTGTATACACACTGAGAGGTGCAGCACGCACACTGTATACACACTGAGAGGTGCAGCACGCACACTGTATACACACTGAGAGGTGCAGCACGCACACTGTATACACACTGAGAGGTGCAGCACGCACACTGTATACACACTGAGAGGTGCAGCACGCACACTGTATACACACTGAGAGGTGCAGCACGCACACTGTATACACACTGAGAGGTGCAGCACGCACACTGTATACACACTGAGAGGTGCAGCACGCACACTGTATACACACTGAGAGGTGCAGCACGCACACTGTATACACACTGAGAGGTGCAGCACGCACACTGTATACACACTGAGAGGTGCAGCACGCACACTGTATACACACTGAGAGGTGCAGCACGCACACTGTATACACACTGAGAGGTGCAGCACGCACACTGTATACACACTGAGAGGTGCAGCACGCACACTGTATACACACTGAGAGGTGCAGCACGCACACTGTATACACACTGAGAGGTGCAGCACGCACACTGTATACACACTGAGAGGTGCAGCACGCACACTGTATACACACTGAGAGGTACAGCTCGCAGTGTATATACACACTGGGAGTTTATATTAATCACTATTTTAGATATTACAGAATACTTGACTGGTGGTGAACAGCTGACATATAAACATAGTGACATTATGAGTCATGTTTAGGCTTTAATTTAAGCTCAATTAACCCACCAAAACACATCAAATATTGAAAAGGAAATCGTAATAAACAAGTGAAAAATAAGCAACAGGGTATGAAATCAGGTTAGGTTAGGTTAGGTTAGGTTAGGTTAGGTTAGGTTAGGTTAGGTTAGGTAAGGTTAGGTTAGGTTAGGTAAGGTTAGGTTAGGTTAGGTAAGGTTAGGTTAGGTTAGGTAAGGTTAGGTTAGGTTAGGTTAGGTTAGGTTAGGTTAGGTTAGGTTAGGTAAGGTTAGGTTAGGTTAGGTAAGGTTAGGTTAGGTAAGGTTAGGTTAGGTTAGGTTAGGTAAGGTTAGGTTAGGTTAGGTTAGGTTAGGTTAGGTTAGGTTAGGTTAGGTAAGGTTAGGTTAGGTTAGGTTAGGTAAGGTTAGGTTAGGTTAGGTTAGGTTAGGTTAGGTTAGGTTAGGTTAGGTAAGGTTAGGTTAGGTAAGGTTAGGATAGGTTAGGTTAGGTTAGGTTAGGTTAGGTTAGGTTAGGTAAGGTTAGGTTAGGTAAGGTTAGGATAGGTTAGGTTAGGTTAGGTAAGGTTAGGTTAGGTAAGGTTAGGTTAGGTTAGGTTAGGTTAGGTAAGGTTAGGTTAGGTAAGGTTAGGATAGGTTAGGTTAGGTTAGGTTAGGTTAGGTTAGGTTAGGTAAGGTTAGGTTAGGTTAGGTAAGGTTAGGTTAGGTTAGGTTAGGTAAGGTTAGGTTAGGTTAGGTTAGGTTAGGTTAGGTTAGGTTAGGTTAGGTAAGGTTAGGTTAGGTAAGGTTAGGTTAGGTTAGGTTAGGTAAGGTTAGGTTAGGTTAGGTTAGGTTAGGTTAGGTTAGGTAAGGTTAGGTTAGGTTAGGTTAGGTTAGGTTAGGTTAGGTAAGGTTAGGTTAGGTAAGGTTAGGTTAGGTTAGGTTAGGTAAGGTTAGGTTAGGTTAGGTTAGGTTAGGTTAGGTTAGGTTAGGTAAGGTTAGGTTAGGTTAGGTTAGGTTAGGTTAGGTTAGGTAAGGTTAGGTTAGGTTAGGTTAGGTTAGGTAAGGTTAGGTTAGGTTAGGTTAGGTAAGGTTAGGTTAGGTTAGGTTAGGTAAGGTTAGGTTAGGTTAGGTTAGGTAAGGTTAGGTTAGGTTAGGTTAGGTTAGGTAAGGTTAGGTTAGGTTAGGTAAGGTTAGGTTAGGTTAGGTTAGGTTAGGTTAGGTTAGGTAAGGTTAGGTTAGGTTAGGCTAGGTTAGGTTAGGTAAGGTTAGGTTAGGTTAGGTAAGGTTAGGTTAGGTTAGGTTAGGTTAGGCTAGGTTAGGTAAGGTTACGTTAGGTTAGGTAAGGTTAGGTTAGGTTAGGTTAGGTTAGGTTAGGTTAGGTTAGGTTAGGTAAGGTTAGGTTAGGTTAGGTTAGGTTAGGTAAGGTTAGGTTAGGTTAGGTTAGGTTAGGTAAGGTTAGGTAAGGTTAGGTTAGGTTAGGTTATGTAAGGTTAGATTAGGTTAGGTTAGGTAAGGTTAGGTTAGGTTAGGTTAGGTAAGGTTAGGTTAGGTTAGGTTAGGTTAGGTTAGGTAAGGTTAGGTTAGGTTAGGTAGGTTAGGTTAGGTAAGGTTAGATTAGGTTAGGTTAGGTAAGGTTAGGTTAGGTTAGGTAAGGTTAGGTTAGGTTAGGTAAGGTTAGGTTAGGTTAGGTTAGGTTAGGTTAGGTAAGGTTAGGTTAGGTTAGGTTAGGTTAGGTTAGGTTAGGTAAGGTTAGGTTAGGTTAGGTTAGATTAGGTTAGGTTAGGTTAGGTTAGGTTAAGTTAGGTAAGGTTAGGTTAGATTAGGTTAGGCTAGGTTAGGTTAGGTTAGGTTAGGTTAGGTTAGGTTAGGTTAGGTAAGGTTAGGTTAGGTTAGGTAAGGTTAGATTAGGTTAGGTAAGGTTAGGTTAGGTTAGGTTAGGCTAGGTTAGGTTAGGCTAGGTTAGGTTAGGTTAGGTAAGGTTAGGCTAGGTTAGGTTAGGTTAGGTAAGGTTAGGTTAGGTTAGGTTAGGTTAGCTTAGGTAAGGTTAGGTTAGGTTAGGTAAGGTTAGGTTAGGTTAGGCTAGGTTAGGTTAGGTTAGGTAAGGTTAGGTTAGATTAGGTAAGGTTAGATTAGGTTAGGTAAGGTTAGGTTAGGTAAGGTTAGGTTAGGTTAGGTAAGGTAAGGTAAGGTTAGGTTAGGTAAGGTAAGGTAAGGTAAGGTTAGGTTAGGTTAGGTTAGGTAAGGTTAGGTTAGGTAAGGTTAGGTTAGGTTAGGTTAGGTAAGGTTAGGTTAGGTAAGGTTAGGTTAGGTTAGGTTAGGTAAGGTTAGGTTAGGTTAGGTTAGGTAAGGTAAGGTTAGGTTAGGTTAGGTTAGGTTAGGTAAGGTTAGGTTAGGTTAGGTAAGGTTAGGTTAGGTTAGGTTAGGTTAGGTTAGGTTAGGCTAGGTTAGGTTAGGTAAGGTTAGGTTAGGTTAGGTTAGGTTAGGCTAGGTTAGGTTAGGTAAGGTTAGGTTAGGTTAGGTTAGGTAAGGTAAGGTTAGGTTAGGTTAGGTTAGGTTAGGTAAGGTTAGGTTAGGTAAGGTTAGGTTAGGTTAGGTAAGGTTAGGTTAGGTTAGGTAAGATTAGGTTAGGTTAGGTTAGGTAAGGTAAGGTTAGGTTGGGTTAGGTTAGGTTAGGTTAGGTTAGGTTAGGTTAGGTTAGGTTAGGTTAGGTTAGGTTAGGTAAGGTTAATTTATGTTAGGTTATGTTAGGTTAGGTTAGGTTAGGTAAAGTTTGTCAGGAAACAAGACGAGTGTTTCGTGACGCGGGTCTTAGTCATACGATGACCCACATCAGGCTCTTCTGGTCATCTGACCGAGACCTTTCGCTGGCTTACCCTCCACCCCCTTTAAAAAATATTATTGCCATGAAATAACATTTGACGTTTCCGGTCACTTCAAATAATACTAAGTGTCTAAAAAAATTACAATTTGCTATGAAATATTTACCTGTGATAAATATATATAGAGTGTTGCATATAATTATACGTGAATAATAAATAAATCTATATACATCTGACTTTAAGCGCGGTAAGAGTGTATATGGTGGTTAATGTGGTTTCAAGCCTATCGACTACACGTTATTAAGGTTACGTGTAATCTGTTCGCCATCAGACATTTTTTTTTTTCCACTAAAATAGTGATTTATATAGTCTTAATATATTCAGGAAAGACTGAGAGACAGACATACAGCCTCTCAGTGTTTATATCCTGTGAGGGAATGGAAATAAATGGTATAAAATACTGACACAATGGAAATATAAACACTTAAGCAGTATAATGTGATCTTTATTGACAACGTTTCGCCCACGCAGTGGTCTTTATCAAATCGCAAACAGATCTGCCTACGTGAAACATACGTGGCTATATATAGGATGGGAATGCTGGGTCAGGTGGAGAAAGATGCACGTGACAATCTTTGGAGTAAAGCGAAGAAGTTTAAAACCTTGGGTAGCTTTCAAAAGAGATTGGATAAGTATATTAGTGGATCTTCTGCAGTGTTCCTCCATTCTTATGTTCTTATGTGGGATAGCGATGAAGAAGTTTCTTAGCGAGAGGTTCAGCTATGTTATAGAAGCCGTTGTTCTGGTTGAAGTTGTTGGATATACAGATAAGCGATGATTCCAGGATTCTTCGGTATTGAGTGTTGTCTTCTCTGGGGATAAGTCTTGTGTTTCTGTAGTTGATTAAATGGTTGTGTGAATTTAGGTGTTGAACACAGGCATTCCTTGGATCGTCAGTTCTGCCTGCGTACTGGTGTTCTGAAATACATGTTTGGAGGTCTCTGGATGTTTCGCCCACGTATAATTTGCTGCAGTCATTACAAGGGATTTTGTATACCCCTGCAGAGGATTGAAGCTTGTCTTGTCTATCACTGGTGATGTCCTTGATGGTGGTGGATGTGGAAATAGATACTTGGAATGAGGTTTTGGAGAAGATGTTGGAAACGTGTTTGGTAATGGAGTTGGTGGGGAGGACTATGTATCTCTTTCCGGCAGCGTCTTCTCTGGGTGTGTTGAAGATGTTTAATGGCCGTCGTCTGCAGTCTCTAACAAAGTGACGAGGATAGTGAAGTTTAGAAAATACTTGTTCAATAAGAGAGGGAATACTGAACCTTCTTTGTGTCTTATTTCATATGATCTTTGAATCAGCTGTGTGTGTGTGTGTGTGTGTGTGTGTGTGTGTGTGTGTGTGTGTGTGTGTGTGTGTGTGTGTGTGTGTGTGATTGTGTAAGCAGGATATAGTGACCTTTCTCTTCCGGTCACTTCCTCCCCAGCTACTCAGTCTCCTACACTTGTACTCATGTAGTTCTCTTGTACCCATATAAACGTACACAACTGCGTAAATGTACACTATCTAGTCTCTCATATTTTCAGACATTTAGAGAAATCACATGTGAGTATATCTGAGTGATGACTCCAGCACTGATCCTTGTGGCACCCCACTCGACATACTCGCCCATTCTCACACTCATTCCCAATGTTTCCCTCTAGGGGAAGATTTGATGCTAGTGAAGGGCTCTTGATTCCAGAAATTAGAACTAGCCTAACCTTCCTTAGGACAAGTCTCATTACCTCTCATTTCCCAAGCAGTGTTTTTCGGGTTTAGAGCTTCTGCTTAAATCTAATAATAACGAAATAATAATCGGCCGAAATATTGTTGTGCACTAACAGTCCCTTTTTTAAGGCAGGAGAAATTACAGATCTACAGGAAGTACAAAGACTCACCACTGTCGGTATAAGCTCCGTCAAGCACCTGAATTATCAGTAGTGTTACTGTGTACTTGTGTAGTATACTTAGATAATCCCAGCTACTTTATAGATAGGCTCCCTTGCTAGCTATGACGTCACGGTACCTGTTACAAAAAACGCGATTCTAAAAGCTTAGAGATCTCCAGTGAACACTAGAAAGGACTGCCCTTCTAGCATCCAGCCTGTTACTGGGTTTTCGTAACAAGTAGTCAGTATCCTTGTCCAATTATCCATTAGAATTCAGTATAATTCAATAGTGCTTCAGGATTACAACTGGTAGGCTACTAACTAGAGAAATTAAAATTTAATAAATTTATTAATCATTAAGTTGTCTAGAGGTATATTATCAAATTAAATTAAATTAAATTAATCACAGTAATCAAAATAATATCACTTCTCTCAAGTACAATATTATTGTGCTGAAAGCACATATCACATTTATAATTCTTAAGTACCGTCTGGTACATCAACATTTAATAAGATATTACAAATATGTACAAGTTTGTGTGTATGAGTTTAAGTGCTCTAAGTAGTTCGTTATGTCTCAAGACTCGACTAGACTTAAACAAGTGACTGACAAAGTCCTCTAATAAACTAACTTCTTGACCGACTGGCAACCAGAACAGTCTGCTTGAACAACAAAAAGAATGCTAAGCCCAATAGCAATACAACAAGCAACTGCGACACAGAATCAGGAACAAGGAGATAATAT
Source organism: Cherax quadricarinatus (assembly GCF_038502225.1). Taxonomy (NCBI): domain Eukaryota; kingdom Metazoa; phylum Arthropoda; class Malacostraca; order Decapoda; family Parastacidae; genus Cherax; species Cherax quadricarinatus. Next base: position 68,303,968 of record NC_091295.1, on the reverse strand, counting down.
AACGACACTAAGTAGGGACCATCTGCAGATCCTCCACAAAAGTCACAAAACTCCCATATTACTGAATCTAAGTTCAGCATAAGAAAATCTCTGACTGTGATAATGCACAGAAACCAGTACAAATTAGGTGAGAAGCTAAAGCTCAGGACCTGAGATGTTTCGAGTGTCTATGTGACACACAACCTCAGTACAACGTCGAAAATCACTAAGTCTATACAATGTTCTGTGAACAGAGTTCTACAGAACTAACAAGAATAATGAGACAGACAATCTGTCCAACCTCCAAGAGAGTCTAGATCAGACTGAATACTTTAGGCGAGGTGAGGACCCCCCCCCCTCGATCACGTGATAGCTCAGTGGGTTGCTGCCCAGCAACAATGAGAAGCCGACAGTCTAACGAGCAAAGAGCGATAATTACAGTAGTTAGACAATCAAGACTTGAACTGAGCACATAATATGTTACATCCTACCTAACAAAGGAAACTACGTCAAATAACAATATAAAGCAATACATTTACGATTTAGCTATTATCGCAAATATAAGCAATATAAAATTATATGAAAAGATAATAATTATATATATACATAATAATCATTGCAACCCATTCAGGGGTTGCAACACCCCCCCAACACGACAGACGGTCACACTAGGAGTTGCATTAATGTCTCACATTATTACTGATTACTCAGGTTACATTACTAACAATATAATATAAAAATTAATCAGAGTCACTCTCGTGCCAAGCACCTCTACAATTTCACAGCGTCCGTCGTAGGATATGCCCCTAGTACTAGGGCAGTACACAGTATCGTATCTCCGCATACTCGAGGTTATGTACATCAGTGTAGAGATAGGATAGCGTAGATGAGTAGGGCATGATGAGGCTCGATCATAGTAGAGGAGACTGCATTCCACTCTTAAGTAGTGGTTGTGGAATGCTATGCAGTATGGACATCTGAGTATTAAACAGCTTAAGGTGTGTAGTGAAGGGGGGGGGGTCCGGCAGAACAGTGTTGCGCCACACGCAGTACATCGCCCACACCACACTACCCACTCAACACTCAGCTTATGTCTCCTTACCATACACAACAATTCTGTGAATATATAAATATAATAATTAGACATGAGTATATATAGTTAATATGGGCTGGAGGGATTAAGTTACTTTACTGAATTTGACATAGCAAGTAACAAAAGGTATTTGGGCATAAAATTACGTTAATTTAATGTAACTGATAATTATTAAGGACGTGACAGAGCGTCAGCAATTACATTACAATGACCACTTATGTGTTTTATACTAATAGAATAAGGTTGGATTCTGAGAGCCCACCTCATGATCCTAGCATTTTTACTCTTCATAGTATTTATATAAGTGAGTGGATTGTGGTCAGAAAAAACGTTAATTTTAAATGGGGAAGTGCCCAAATACACATCAAAATGTTCCAAGGACACCACAAGAGCTAGAGCCTCTTTCTCAATAGTGGCATAATTTTTCTGGTGTCGTTTAAGCTTAGATGAATAGTAACATATAGGATGGAGAATATCAGTGGATGTTGACTGTTGGAGCAGCACAGCGCCCACTGCATAGCCACTCGCATCTATATGTAAAAAGAAGGGAAGATTGAAATTTGGACTCAACACTGGAGCAGAGGAAAGCAGATACTTCAACCTTTTGAACGAGTCTGAACAATCTCTAGTCCAGTTGAACTGAACTTTGCTACTAGTAAGCTCAGTAAGAGGAGCTGCAATCTGAGAAAAGTTTGGACAGAACCTGCGATAATATCCTGCCATACCCAGGAATCTCTGTACTCCCTTCCTATCCTGTGGCACTGGAAATTCAGAAATTGCACAAACCTTAGCCTCAATAGGAGCAACCTCACCTTGGCCGATACAAAAGCCTAGATAGGTAATCTTGGCTTGACCAAAACTACATTTAGCTAAGTTAACAGTGAAGTTGTAGTGCGCGAGTCTCTCAAACAATGCTCTGAGACGCGTCAAGTGCTGTTCCCACTCGTCACTGTACACACTAAGTCGTCAAGGTAGGCTTCTACTCCTAAGTTGTGGGTTAACTCGTTCATTATACGCTGGAATGAAGAAGCCGCGTTACATAAGCCGAAGGGGGTGACGAGGTAGTTAAACAATCCATCTTGAACAGTAAAAGCAGATATTTCTTGAGCACGTTCAGTAAGCGGGACTTGATAATAGCCTCGTAAGAGATCTAAACGACTGACAAACTGGGCTCCTGACACACGGTCAATAAGGTCGTCAATGCGAGGTAGAGGATAACCATCAGGCAAGGTGACAGAGTTCACTTTCCTGTAATCAGTGCACATCCTGAAACTACCGTCAGGTTTAGGCACTAAAATACAAGGAGATGCCCATGGACTTTTACTGCGCTCAATAAGTCCGTGAGATAACAGAAAATCAACCTCTTCTCTCAATGCTTTATGCTTCGTTGGACTCATCCTATATGGTGATTGCTTAATGGGTGATGCTCCCTGTACATCAACGTCATGTACACCCAGAGTACAACGTTTAGGAACATCACTGAACAATTCAGGGAAATGCTAAATCATGTTTTTAATATCACCAGCTTTATCAATCCCAAGGTTACTAAGAAAATCGTCTAGTGATTGTAGTCACTGAATTTTCTAAACGAACCTCTATACCTCTAGAAATGTCAGGTAGACTGACGTTTTCTTCCTCTGTCCTAGGATGAATAGAAGTAGTAGGTAGAGGACTAGCGTAGTATGTCTTAAGCTGGTTAACATGGTACACATGATTAGATTTCTTTTTCCCAGGCGTACTTACCAAATAATTTACGTCGCTAAGCTTTTTCACTACTTCCAGGGGACCATCATACCTGGCTTGTAGAGCATGACCTGGTACTAATTTCCTAGCCATCACCTTATCTCCTGCTTTAAAAGAGCGAGAGACAGCACGCTTGTCATAATGTGGCTTCAATCTAGCTTGGGCTGAAACTAGGTTTTTCGAAGCTAGCTCTCTAGCAGCTGTCAAATGTTGCTGCATTAATGAAGGTGAAGTACTCAATGATGGATTTGATTTTCCTGTCCACACATCTTTCAACACTGCGAGAGGACCACGCACTTGGTGTCCGAATATTAATTCAAATGGACTAAATCCGAGACTTTCTTGCTCACTTTCTCTCATAGCGAACAGAAGAAAAGGTATACCCTCATCCCAGTCTCTAGAAAAATGTTCACAATACGCTCTCATCATGGACTTCAGTGTCTGATGAAACCTCTCTAGAGCACCTTGTGACTGTGGATGATAAATGGTTGAAAGTACAGACTTTATTCCTAGGTAGGATAATGCTTCTCGAAAGATCTTAGAAGTGAAGTTAGATCCCTGATCTGATTGTATCTCTCGTGGCAATCCAACCTGAGAAAAAAAATTCATCAGCGCTCTCACAATAGCACGAGCATTAATTTTTCTCATAGGAATAGCTTCGGGATAGCGTGTTGCAGCGTCCATAATAGTAAATAAGTATTGGTTTCCTAGTTTGGTTCTAGGCAAAGGACCAACACAATCAATAATAAGACGTGAGAATGGTTCACCATCCACGGTGATAGGAATGAGAGGCTCAGGTGGAGGTGTGTGCTGGCTTGCCTGTCACTTGACACACATGGCAACGTCGCACATGATCAGCTACTGTTTCCCTCATTTTAGGCCAAGTAAAATGTTTTGCCAGTTTACCGAGTGTCTTCTTGACACCCAAATGTCCTCCTATGGGACTATTGTGAGCAAAATCAATGGCTTGTTCACGAAATGTAACTGGTAACACTACGAGATGCTTGACTGTGGTGGAAACACTATCAGCTGACAACTTGCATGTATTTTTCTCCATCAGTACACCATTACTATAATAGTAACAATTATCGAGATCCTTTGCTTCACTCTCAGTAACTGCTATATCTCTCAGTCTTTCCAGTGACTGATCAACAAACTGATCCTCGATTAAATCATCATGAGTTAGAAATTTAACGTCAGTTGTGTCTTGACTAGGTTGATGACCGGGGAGAGTCAGTGTTAATGATCCTGGGCGCAGAGCGTCACTAAACAACATATTCAACCCCAAATCATTGTCATCCACTAACTCAACAGGAGACAAGGATGGTTGTTGAATCTTTGACATAGCTCTAGTAATTGCGCTGAGAGGAAATAAAATAGGTTTCTCTCTACAAGCTTCAATGGCATAATTATCATCAGTGTTATTATCAATCACAAGTGGTTCTTTACATATACCAGCATGAAGGATATCGTTCCCTATCAACAAGTCCACTGACCTGATGGGAAATACACCACTGGATATACCCACTGAAATATAACCAGTATAATAGCTTGTTTGAATATAAACTTTGTGCAGAGGCACTTTTATAACAGCCCCTCCATAGGCTTCTAACAATACATCTATCTTGGTATAGGTATCGTCAGTTATGGGCAGTACATCTTCTCTTAATAACGTGAGATAACTGCCAGTGTCTCTGAAAGTAATTATCTCAGTTAGATGTGATTCGTCAAATCCTACTTTATCTCTCGAAAAGTAAGGACTCATCGCTGAACGAATCTTTTCGTCAGATACACTTTCTGACCCTAGTCATCTATCCTGAGTAACATTATCTAAAACAGTAGGATCAGAGGTATTACTAGGATTTTGGTGCCTTTGTTGCTCGGAAGAAGATACTACTTGTGTTTGTGTGGGGGCGCCAGCCGCACGACTGCTTCTCGTATCTCTTTCTAACTTATAGCAATACTCTCTAGCATGTCCTTTTCTGTTACAATATGTACATTTAACTTTCTTCTTCTCGATATCAGATTTCTGTCTAGCCACAGAGACAGATTCAGGATTGTGAGTTTTCCTGGTAAAGGTACGAGAAGTTACAGTAGCAGGTACATCAGGCCGGCAATGAGCAGCTGATTTAGGTTGCCAACTTCTAGGACAACTTTTAGTTACCTTGTTTTTCTGTTTTTTAGTACATACAAGTTTGTATGTACTAAGTTGTATGTAGTAGGTTGGTAGACAACAACCACCCAGGGAAGTACTACCGTCCTGCCAGATGACTGTGAAACAAAAACCTGTAACTGTTTTGCATGATGGTAGGATTGCTGGTTTCTTTTTCTGTCTCATAAACACGCTAAGATAACAGGGATATCTTGCTACTCCTACTTACACTTTGGTCACACTTCACAGACACGCACATGCATATATATATATATACATACATCTAGGTTTTTCTCCTTTTTCTAAATAGCTCTTGTTCTTTTTTATTTCTTCTATTGTCCATGGGGAAGTGGAAAAGAATCTTTCCTCCGTAAGCCATGCGTGTCGTATGAGGCGACTAAAATGCCGGGAGCAATGGGCTAGTAACCCCTTCTCCTGTATACAATTACTAAAAAAGAGAAGAAGAAAAACTTTATAAAACTGGGTTGCTTAAATGTGCGTGGATGTAGTGCGGATGACAAGAAACAGATGATTGCTGATGTTATGAATGAAAAGAAGTTGGATGTCCTGGCCCTAAGCGAAACAAAGCTGAAGGGGGTAGGAGAGTTTCAGTGGGGGGAAATAAATGGGATTAAATCTGGAGTATCTGAGAGAGTTAGAGCAAAGGAAGGGGTAGCAGTAATGTTAAATGATCAGTTATGGAAGGAGAAAAGAGAATATGAATGTGTAAATTCAAGAATTATGTGGATTAAAGTAAAGGTTGGATGCGAGAAGTGGGTCATAATAAGCGTGTATGCAACTGGAGAAGAGAGGAATGCAGAGGAGAGAGAGAGATTTTGGGAGATGTTAAGTGAATGTATAGGAGCCTTTGAACCAAGTGAGAGAGTAATTGTGGTAGGGGACTTGAATGCTAAAGTAGGAGAAACTTTTAGAGAGGGTGTGGTAGGTAAGTTTGGGGTGCCAGGTGTAAATGATAATGGGAGCCCTTTGATTGAACTTTGTATAGAAAGGGGTTTAGTTATAGGTAATACATATTTTAAGAAAAAGAGGATAAATAAGTATACACGATATGATGTAGGGCGAAATGACAGTATTTTGTTGGATTATGTATTGGTAGATAAAAGACTGTTGAGTAGACTTCAGGATGTACATGTTTATAGAGGGGCCACAGATATATCAGATCACTTTCTAGTTGTAGCTACACTGAGAGTAAAAGGTAGATGGGATACAAGGAGAATAGAAGCATCAGGGAAGAGAGAGGTGAAGGTTTATAAACTAAAAGAGGAGGCAGTTAGGGTAAGATATAAACAGCTATTGGAGGATAGATGGGCTAATGAGAGCATAGGCAATGGGGTCGAAGAGGTATGGGGTAGGTTTAAAAATGTAGTGTTAGAGTGTTCAGCAGAAGTTTGTGGTTACAGGAAAGTGGGTGCAGGAGGGAAGAGGAGCGATTGGTGGAATGATGATGTAAAGAGAGTAGTAAGGGAGAAAAAGTTAGCATATGAGAAGTTTTTACAAAGTAGAAGTGATGCAAGGAGGGAAGAGTATATGGAGAAAAAGAGAGAAGTTAAGAGAGTGGTGAAGCAATGTAAAAAGAGAGCAAATGAGAGAGTGGGTGAGATGTTATCAACAAATTTTGTTGAAAATAAGAAAAAGTTTTGGAGTGAGATTAACAAGTTAAGAAAGCCTAGAGAACAAATGGATTTGTCAGTTAAAAATAGGAGAGGAGAGTTATTAAATGGAGAGTTAGAGGTATTGGGAAGATGGAGGGAATATTTTGAGGAATTGTTAAATGTTGATGAAGATAGGGAAGCTGTGATTTCGTGTATAGGGCAAGGAGGAATAACATCTTGTAGGAGTGAGGAAGAGCCAGTTGTGAGTGTGGGGGAAGTTCGTGAGGCAGTAGGTAAAATGAAAGGGGGTAAGGCAGCCGGGATTGATGGGATAAAGATAGAAATGTTAAAAGCAGGTGGGGATATAGTTTTGGAGTGGTTGGTGCAATTATTTAATAAATGTATGGAAGAGGGTAAGGTACCTAGGGATTGGCAGAGAGCATGCATAGTTCCTTTGTATAAAGGCAAAGGGGATAAAAGAGAGTGCAAAAATTATAGGGGGATAAGTCTGTTGAGTGTACCTGGTAAAGTGTATGGTAGAGTTATAATTGAAAGAATTAAGAGTAAGACGGAGAATAGGATAGCAGATGAACAAGGAGGCTTTAGGAAAGGTAGGGGGTGTGTGGACCAGGTGTTTACAGTGAAACATATAAGTGAACAGTATTTAGATAAGGCTAAAGAGGTCTTTGTGGCATTTATGGATTTGGAAAAGGCGTATGACAGGGTGGATAGGGGGGCAATGTGGCAGATGTTGCAAGTGTATGGTGTAGGAGGTAGGTTACTGAAAGCAGTGAAGAGTTTTTACGAGGATAGTGAGGCTCAAGTTAGAGTATGTAGGAAAGAGGGAAATTTTTTCCCAGTAAAAGTAGGCCTTAGACAAGGATGTGTGATGTCACCGTGGTTGTTTAATATATTTATAGATGGGGTTGTAAGAGAAGTAAATGCGAGGGTCTTGGCAAGAGGCGTGGAGTTAAAAGATAAAGAATCACACACAAAGTGGGAGTTGTCACAGCTGCTCTTTGCTGATGACACTGTGCTCTTGGGAGATTCTGAAGAGAAGTTGCAGAGATTGGTGGATGAATTTGGTAGGGTGTGCAAAAGAAGAAAATTAAAGGTGAATACAGGAAAGAGTAAGGTTATGAGGATAACAAAAAGATTAGGTGATGAAAGATTGAATATCAGATTGGAGGGAGAGAGTATGGAGGAGGTGAACGTATTCAGATATTTGGGAGTGGACGTGTCAGCGGATGGGTCTATGAAAGATGAGGTGAATCATAGAATTGATGAGGGAAAAAGAGTGAGTGGTGCACTTAGGAGTCTGTGGAGACAAAGAACTTTGTCCTTGGAGGCAAAGAGGGGAATGTATGAGAGTATAGTTTTACCAACGCTCTTATATGGGTGTGAAGCGTGGGTGATGAATGTTGCAGCGAGGAGAAGGCTGGAGGCAGTGGAGATGTCATGTCTGAGGGCAATGTGTGGTGTGAATATAATGCAGAGAATTCGTAGTTTGGAAGTTAGGAGGAGGTGCAGGATTACCAAAACTGTTGTCCAGAGGGCTGAGGAAGGGTTGTTGAGGTGGTTCGGACATGTAGAGAGAATGGAGCGAAACAGAATGACTTCAAGAGTGTATCAGTCTGTAGTGGAAGGAAGGCGGGGTAGGGGTCGGCCTAGGAAGGGTTGGAGAGAGGGGGTAAAGGAGGTTTTGTGTGCGAGGGGCTTGGACTTCCAGCAGGCATGCGTGAGCGTGTTTGATAGGAGTGAATGGAGACAAATGGTTTTTAATACTTGACGTGCTGTTGGAGTGTGAGCAAAGTAACATTTATGAAGGGATTCAGGGAAACCGGCAGGCCGGACTTGAGTCCTGGAGATGGGAAGTACAGTGCCTGCACTCTGAAGGAGGGGTGTTAATGTTGCAGTTTAAAAACCGTAGTGTAAAGCACCCTTCTGGCAAGACAGTGATGGAGTGAATGATGGTGAAAGTTTTTCTTTTTCGGGCCACCCTGCCTTGGTGGGAATCGGCCGGTGTGATAATAAAAAAAAAATAACAAGTTTGTGAGAAATCTCGTAATTGTCTGCTAATGCTGCAGTTTCCAGAATATCCGAGGTAGTATGATCGATCAGATATTCTTGTATGTCAGGAGACATACAGTTGTTAAACTCTTCGTGTAGTAACAACTGAACAAGGCTGTCGTAGTTGTTACACTTGGCAGCTCTAGACCATCTCTCAAAAGCAACTTTTTTTCTCACGAGCAAATTCTACACAAGTTTGATCTTGTCGTCGTTGTAACGTACGAAATGCTCTTTGATAACTCACAGGTAACAAGTTATATGTCTCTAGAATAGTTTGTTTGACTTTGTCATAACTAATGTACTTGGCAAATGGTAAAGCAGCAGTACAAGTTTGAGCTCTTCTTGTCAATAATGTATGCAACAATGTTGCCCAGTGCTTACGTGGCCAGTTCATAGCATGTGCCTGGTTCTCAAACACATCAAAATAGGTGTCTAAGTCACTCTCAAAAAACTTAGGAACCATGGATGCAGCTTTCTGCACATTAAATGTGTCCTGTGATCTATCAGTCTGTTGTCTTCCCAGACGAACATTTTCTCTCTGGAAATCTTCTTCGTTCAACTTCCTCTGTGCCTCTGTTTGTGCAGTCTGCAACATAATGAGGCGTTCAAACCTCTCAAACTGTTCCTGAGAGATAGGACCAGTGGGTAATGGAGGAGTAGGGAAATTAACGTGGTCTGGGCGGTCCTTAGGTCGGACACTTCGTCCAGCCATCCCTAGAGAATCTAGATCTGGTCTAGGATAAGTAGATACAGGTGTAGCATACACTGTACTAGTATTAGGCTGTGTCATGCTAACAGTTAGGAGGGAAGGCGTGAGCGAGAACTGAGCTACACTAGGCTCAGACACTAGGCTCACTTCTGCCTTAGTTGTTCTTTCTTCTTCATCAAATAGAGTCATACTTCCTAATTGTGACACTAGGCTTTCTGAATCTGAATCATAATCAGACATCTCTGTATGAGCAGGAAATAATATATCTTTAATTAACGCTCTGACAGTTTCTGCGCTGTAATTCCTGTTATACGTCACACCGAGATATTTGGCTACTCGCCAACACGTCTAAAGTTTTAATGTACTTAACTCAGACAAAGTCAGAGTATCAATTAACTGTTTCACTTTGGCATACATCACGAAAATAAGTGTACTACGAGAGAGTGATTATGGGAAACTATAATCCTAATAGGAATTTTAGTGTTGGTGGTCTTAGAGTTAGAACTCATAAACAGTATTTCCATCTCCTTGGATCAAGAGACTCAGTCAGGTACATACATCCACCTGGTATGTTGTACAAGACTAAACTCAAAGTCTTCAGATTAGGAAAGTACTCAGAGTGTTTGATCATCAGTTACTAGTATTTCAAAATGGACAATTTCTCCAACACCTTGGATCAAGAGCCTCCCGGACAGGCCCCCATTTGTTACAAAAAACGCGATTCTAAAAGCTTAGAGATCTCCAGTGAATACTAGAAAGGACTGCCCTTCTAGCATCCAGCCTGTTACTGGGTTTTCGTAACAAGTAGTCAGTATCCTTGTCCAATTATCCATTAGAATTCAGTATAATTCAATAGTGCTTCAGGATTACAACTGGTAGGCTACTAACTAGAGAAATTAAAATTTAATAAATTTATTAATCATTAAGTTGTCTAGAGGTATATTATCAAATTAAATTAAATTAAATTAATCACAGTAATCAAAATAATATCACTTCTCTCAAGTACAATATTATTGTGCTGAAAGCACATATCACATTTATAATTCTTAAGTACCGTCTGGTACATCAACATTTAATAAGATATTACAAATATGTACAAGTTTGTGTGTATGAGTGTAAGTGCTCTAAGTAATTCGTTATGTCTCAAGACTCGACTAGACTTAAACAAGTGACTGACAAAGTCCTCTAATAAACTAACTTCTTGACCGGCTGGCAACCAGAACAGTCTGCTTGAACAACAAAAAGAATGTTAAGTCCAATAGCAATACAACAAGCAACTGCGACACAGAATCAGGAACAAGGAGATAATATAACGACACTAAGTAGGGACCATCTGCAGATCCTCCACAAAAGTCACAAAACTCCCATACTACTGAATCTAAGTTCAGCATAAGAAAATCTCTGACTGTGATAATGCACAGAAACCAGTACAAATTAGGTGAGAAGCTAAAGCTCAGGACCTGAGATGTTTCGAGTGTCTATGTGACACACAACCTCAGTACAACGTCGAAAATCACTAAGTCTATACAATGTTCTGTGAACAGAGTTCTACAGAACTAACAAGAATAATGAGACAGACAATCTGTCCTACCTCCAAGAGAGTCTAGATCAGACTGAATACTTTAGGCGAGGTGAGAACACCCCCCCCCCCCTCGATCACGTGATAGCTCAGTGGGTTGCTGCCCAGCAACAACGAGAAATCGGCAGTCTAACGAGCAAAGAGCGATAATTACAGTAGTTAGACAATCAAGACTTGAACTGAGCACATAATATGTTACATCCTACCTAACAAAGGAAACTACGTCAAATAACATATAAAGCAATACATTTACAATTTAGCTATTATCGCAAATATAAGCAATATAAAATTATATGAAAAGATAATAATTATATATATACATAATAATCATTGCAACCCATTCAGGGGTTGCAACAGTACCCGTCACGAGAGAGCAGTAGGCCACAGGCCTCCCTCTCAGTTTCGGCTAGGCTGGACTCGACGCCAAGGCTTCTAGGCTTCCTCAGACTCTCTTAATTATCCGCCTCCAAGATAATCCAACGTGTGTATTCCTTACTCCAATATCTCCTCACAGACCCCCACGACAAAATTACTGGGAACGTAAGAAGTCCCTCAGACTGTTCCTGGGAACGCAGGCGAGAAAGATACATCATAATTTACACTTAGAGGGACTGGGCTCAAATCAGCACACAGAAATCACTCCCTATGAAACAAGAGGCTCGACAGACGATGCAAAATACTCCCAGTGCAGAATAGAGGCCCCGTGAATACAATAAGTGAACACAATAAATGTCAGGGGCCCAAGATTATTCAACAGCCTCCCATCATACATAAGGGGGATTACCAATAGACCCCTGACTGTCTTCATGAGAGAAATGGATGAGATCCCTGAGTCAGTACCTGACCAGCCGGGCTGTGGGTCTTACAGCGGACTGCGTGCAGCCAGCAGCAACAGCCTGGGTGATAAAGGCATGATCTATCAAGAGGCCTGGCCTGGAACCTGGCCCCTGGGGCGTTGACCCTGGAATCCTTCATGTAATAATAATGATAATAGTTAATGATAATGGAAATAGTTATAATAATAATTATAACAGTTTCCATTGCTGGGTTATACTGGTGAAAGGATCTTGATCCAAGGAATTGAAGCTACCTTCCTCTTCCTCGGATCAAAGTTAATTATCCCTATACTTTCCGTAAGAGCTGCGTGGCCCTTACGGGTGCTGTGCAGTGCCAGACACCTTCCTTCCCCATGCTTGATATGTCTCTCTGAGACATCCGCGCGCGCGCATGTGTGTGTGTGTGTGTGTGTGTGTGTGTGTGTGTGTGTGTGTGTGTGTGTGTGTGTGTGTGTGTGTGTGTGTGTGTGTGTGTGTGTGTGTGTACTCACCTAGTTGAGGTTGCAGGGGTCGAGGCCAAGCTCCTGGCCCCGCCTCTTCACTGGTCGCTACTAGGTCACTCTCCCTGAGCCGTGAGCTTTATCATACCTCTGCTTAAAGCTATGTATGGATCCTGCCTCCACTACTCGCTTCCCAAACTATTCCACTTACTGACTACTCTGTGGCTGAAGAAATACTTCCTAACATCCCTTTGATTCATCTGTGTCTTCAGCTTCCAACTGTGTCCCCGTGTTGCTGTGTCCAATCTCTGGAACATCCTGTCTTTTTCCACCCTGTCAATTCCTCTCAGTATTTTGTATGTCGTTATCATGTCTCCCCTATCTCTCCTGTCCTCCAGTGTCGTCAGGTTGATTTCCCTTAACCTCTCCTCGTAGGACATACCTCTTAGCTCTGGGACTAGTCTTGTTTCAAACCTTTTCACTTTCTCTAGTTTCTTTACGTGCTTGGCTAGGTGTGGGTTCCAAACTGGTGCCGCATACTCCAATATGGGCCTAACGTACACGGTGTACAGGGTCCTGAACGATTCCTTATTAAGATGTCGGAATGCTGTTCTGAGGTTTGCCAGGCGCCCATATGCTGCAGCAGTTATTTGGTTGATGTGCGCTTCAGATGTGCCTGGTGTTATACTCACCCCAAGATCTTTTTCCTTGAGCGAGGTTTGTAGTCTCTGGCCCCCTAGACTGTACTCTGTCTGCGGTCTTCTTTGCCCTTCCCCAATCTTCATGACTTTGCACTTGGTGGGGTTGAACTCCAGGAGCCAATTGCTGGACCAGGTCTGCAGCCTGTCCATATCCCTTTGTAGTTCTGCCTGGTCTTCGATCGAATGAATTCTTCTCATAGCACTGGTCCTTGGACTGACCCCTGTGGAACCCCGCTGATCACAGGTGCCCACTCTGACACCTCGCCACGTACCACGACTCGCTGCTGTCTTCCTGACAAGTATTCCCTGATCCATTGTAGTGCCTTCCCTGTTATCCCTGCTTGGTCCTCCAGTTTTTGCACTAATCTCTTGTGTGGAACTGTGTCAAACGCCTTCTTGCAGTCCAAGAAAATGCAATCCACCCACCCCTCTCCCTCTTGTCTTACTGCTGTCACCATGTCATAGAACTCCAGTAGGTTTGTGACACAGGATTTCCAGTCCCTGAAACCATGTGTGTGTGTGTGTGTGTGTGTGTGTGTGTGTGTGTGTGTGTGAGTGTGAGTGTGTGTGTGAGTGTGAGTGTGAGTGTGTGTGTGTGTGTGTGAGTGTGAGTGTGAGTGTGTGTGAGTGTGAGTGTGAGTGTGTGTGAGTGTGAGTGTGAGTGTGAGTGTGAGTGTGTGTGTGAGTGTGAGTGTGTGTGAGTGTGAGTGTGAGTGTGAGTGTGAGTGTGTGTGTGAGTGTGAGTGTGTGTGTGAGTGTGAGTGTGAGTGTGAGTGTGAGTGTGTGTGTGAGTGTGAGTGTGAGTGTGAGTGTTCACTTGACTGACGTAATTTGCCTCTGTTATATCAACCTTTAAAACTGGAAATGGATATGTTTTACTGTGCAGTTTACCGGATCATTCCAGTACACCGGGTCATTCCAGTACACCGGGTCATTCCAGTACACCGGGTCATTATAGCTCACCGGATCATTCCAGTACACCAGGTCATTCCAGTACACCGGGTCATTCCAGTACACCGGGTCATTATAGCTCACCGGATCATTCCAGTACACCGGGTCATTCCAGTACACCGGGTCATTATAGCTCACCGGATCATTTCCGTATACCGGGTCATTCCAGTTTACCGGGTTATTCTAGTACACCTGGTCATTATAGTACACCGGGTCATTATCGTTCACCGGGTCATTCCAGTACACCGGGTCATTCCCGTACACCGGGACATTCCAGTACACCGGATCATTCCAGTACGCCGAGTCATTCCAGTACACCGGGTAATTCCAGTACACCGGGTCAGGCCCATACTGGAGTACGCAGCACCAGTCTGGAACCCACACCTGGTCAAACACCTCACGAAATTAGAGAAAGTGCAAAAGTTTGTAACAAGGCTGGTTCCAGAGCTAAGGGAAATGTCCTACGAAGAGAGGTTGAGGGAAATCGGCCTGAAGACACTGGAGGACAGGAGGGTCAGGGGAGACATGATAACGACATACAAAATACTGCGTGGAATAAACAAGGTGGACAGAGACAGGATGTTCCAGAGACGGGACACAGAAACAAGGGGTCACAATTGGAAGCTGAAGACTCAGATAAGGCAAATAGATGTTAGGAAGTATTTCTTCAGCCACAGAGTTGTTAGGAAGTGGAATAGTCTGGCAAGCGATGTAGTGGAGGCAGGAACCATACATAGTTTTAAGACGATGTATGATAAAGCTCGTGGAGCAGGTAGAGGGAGGACCAAGTAGCGGTCAGTGAAGAGGTGGAGCCAGAAGCTGAGTCTCGACCCCTGCAACCACAATTAGGTGAATTAAGTGAGTACACGTCAGGGACGTGTGACAGTTGCCAGAGATCTGGAAGACAGTGAATGCAGTACCCATGTTAAAGTAGAGAGAGACGTAGTGTTGAACTACAGATCAGTTTCGCTGATATGAATATCATGCAAAGTAATAATGCAGGAGATAATCATAATTATTAAGGTTGTAGAACACTTAGAAGTGGTTTCGTAAATAGTAGCCTTACCAACCTGCTGGAAAACTATGGCTAAGTAATTAAGACAAGAGCGAGAGGGAGAGAGAGAGAGAGAGAGAGAGAGAGAGAGAGAGAGAGAGAGAGAGAGAGAGAGAGAGAGAGAGAGAGAGATGGATGGGTTGATTGCATTTTCTTAGAGGTCGAGAATGCATTTGATGTTGTACCCCACGGGAGACTGAAACAAAACTTGAGGAGAAGCAGGAATTACAGGGAACGAAGTCCACTTGATCAATGAGCCTCTTAGAGGAAGGAAGCAAAGAGTGACTGTCAGAGAAGAGACGTCAGGATGGGGAAGACTAACAAATGGAGTTCCAAAAGGATCAGTATTAGGACCAGTACTGTTTCTGGTTTATGTGAATGACATGCCAGATAGAAGTGAGTCAGATGTATCTCTGTTTGCTGATGATATAAAACTAATTAGGAAAATTAAAACAGATGAGGACAGGAAAAGACTCCAAATGGATCTTAATAAACTGCAAAGTTGGTCAGATAAGTGGTTGCTTGAGTTCAACCTCAGCAATTGTAGGGTTATGAAGATTCGGGGAAGGGGCCAGTCATCGGACACAGAATATAGACTCTGGAGACAGGCTACAGACTTCACCCAAACAGAGAAACCTCGGGGTGAGCCTAGTGCCTGGTATATCACGGGAGGCCTACATCAACCAAATAACCTTTGCATTCATTTAACCTCTGGCTGAAAAAAAAAATCTTATTGTAGCCTCCTTGGCTGAATGGTTCAACGCGAGGCTTATCACACATATTCAGGACACTGGTTCGATTTCCCGTCCATTCTTCTCCTCAATCAGAGATATAGCTAAGGTTGACAATAACTGTTTTTCATGAGTAGAGAACACTACAGTGGACGCTGGAACAACTCACAGCTTCAATAGCAGCTACAAGAGATTAGGGTCATTGCAGCATAGGAGACGCAAGCAAGAGCTGGAGTTTAACCCATGCAAACTCAAATAGGTAAAAAATATAGGAATTAGGTTATTGCACAGTGGGACGTTGTTCAAGTTTGTGTGTTAGTGAGGAACTTGTAGAGAATTGTTGAGTTGACTGTGATTACCAGTGAAGGATGTGTTGATGTGTGTATGTGTGTATGTGTGTGTGTGTGTGTGAGAGAGAGAGAGAGAGGTCACCAGGATGACGTGGCTGTACCTCAGGTTGCAGGAGAATGATATATATATGTACAAGACCGAGGACAAGGATGGTGGAGGGACAGTAGAGGTGGAGGGAAGGTAGTGATAGAGGGAAGGTAGTGGTGGAGGGAAGGTAGTGGTGGAGGAAAGGTAGTGGTGGAGGGAAGGTAGTGGTGGAGGAAAGGTAGTGGTGGAGGAAAGGTAGTGGTGGACGGAAGGTAGTGATAGAGGGAAGGTAGTGGTGGAGGGAAGGTAGTGATGGAGGGGAGGTAGTGGTGGAGGGAAGGTAGTGGTGGAGGGAAGGTAGTGATAGAGGGAAGGTAGTGGTGGAGGGAAGGTAGTGATAGAGGGAAGGTAGTGGTGGAGGGAAGGTAGTGATGGAGGGGAGGTAGTGGTGGAGGGAAGGTAGTGGTGGAGGGAAGGTAGTGATAGAGGGAAGGTAGTGGTGGACGGAAGGTAGTGGTGGACGGAAGGTAGTGATAGAGGGAAGGTAGTGGTGGAGGGAAGGTAGTGATGGAGGGGAGGTAGTGGTGGAGGGAAGGTACTGGTGGAGGGAAGGTAGTGGTGGAGGGAAGGTAGTTGTGGACGGAAGGTAGTGATAGAGGGAAGGTAGTGGTGGAGGGAAGGTAGTGGTGGAGGGAAGGTAGTGGTGGAGGGAAGGTAGTGGTGGAGGGAAGGTAGTGGTGGAGGGAAGGTAGTGGTGGAGGGAAGGTAGTGGTGGAGGGAAGGTAGTGGTGGAGAGAAGGTAGTGGTGGAGGGAAGGTAGTGGTGGAGGAAAGGTAGTGGTGGAGGGAAGGTAGTGGTGGAGGGAAGGTAGTGGTGGAGGGAAGGTAGTGGTGGTGGAGGGAAGGTAGTGGTGGAGGGAAGGTAGTGGTGGAGGGAAGGTAGTGGTGGAGGGAAGGTAGTGGTGGACGGAAGGTAGTGGTGGAGGGAAGGTAGTGGTGGAGGGAAGGTAGTGGTGGAGGGAAGGTAGTGGTGGAGGGAAGGTAGTGGTGGAGGGAAGGTAGTGGTGGAGGGAAGGTAGTGGTGGAGGGAAGGTAGTGGTGGAGGGAAGGTAGTGGTGGAGGGAAGGTAGTGTTGGAGGGAAGGTAGTGGTGGAGAGAAGGTAGTGGTGGAGGGAAGGTAGTTTTGGAGGAAAGGTAGTGGTGGAGGGAAGGTAGTGGTGGTGGAGGGAAGGTAGTGGTGGAGGGAAGGTAGTGGTGGAGGGAAGGTAGTGGTGGAGGGAAGGTAGTGGTGGAGGGAAGGTAGTGGTGGAGGGAAGGTAGTGGTGGAGGGAAGGTAGTGGTGGAGGGAAGGTAGTGATGGAGGGAAGGTAGTGGTGGAGGGAAGGTAGTGGTGGAGGGAAGGTAGTGGTGGAGGGAAGGTAGTGGTGGACGGAAGGTAGTGATAGAGGGAAGGTAGTGGTGGAGGGAAGGTAGTGGTGGAGGGAAGGTAGTGGTGGAGGGAAGGTAGTGGTGGACGGAAGGTAGTGGTGGACGGAAGGTAGTGGTGGACGGAAGGTAGTGGTGGAGGGAAGGTAGTGATAGAGGGAAGGTAGTGGTGGACGGAAGGTAGTGGTGGACGGAAGGTAGTGGTGGAGGGAAGGTAGTGGTGGAGGAAAGGTAGTGGTGGAGGAAAGGTAGTGGTGGAGGAAAGGTAGTGGTGGAGGAAAGGTAGTGGTGGAGGGAAGGTAGTGGTGGAGGGAAGGTAGTGGTGGAGGGAAGGTAGTGGTGGACGGAAGGTAGTGATAGAGGGAAGGTAGTGGTGGAGGGAAGGTAGTGGTGGAGGGAAGGTAGTGGTGGAGGGAAGGTAGTGGTGGAGGGAAGGTAGTGGTGGAGGGAAGGTAGTGGTGGAGGGAAGGTAGTGGTGGAGGGAAGGTAGTGGTGGAGGGAAGGTAGTGGTGGAGAGAAGGTAGTGGTGGAGGGAAGGTAGTGGTGGAGGTATGGTAGTGGTGGAGGGAAGGTAGTGGTGGAGGGAAGGTAGTGGTGGAGGGAAGGTAGTGGTGGTGGAGGGAAGGTAGTGGTGGAGGGAAGGTAGTGGTGGAGGGAAGGTAGCGGTGGAGGGAAGGTAGTGGTGGAGGGAAGGTAGTGGTGGAGGGAAGGTAGTGGTGGAGGAAAGGTAGTGGTAGAGGAAAGATAGTACTCTAGGAACCAGGAAATGGATCTCGGAAGGAGGCGGAAGTTGATGGGATAATAGAGGGTAGGAAGGTGGGATGGGTGGGATAAGGAGGGAGGGAGGGAGGGAGGGAGGCAGGGATGGAAGGACGGAGGGAGGAAGGGAGGGAAGGATCGATGAAACCTGTATCTGGGTCGAGGCAAAGTGACCAGCTGGTCATTCTCTTTCTCTCTCTTTCTGTCTGTCTGTCTGTCTGTCTGTCTCTCTCTCTCTCTCTCTCTCTCTCTCTCTCTCTCTCTCTCTCTCTCTCTCTCTCTCTCTCTCTCTCTCTCTCTCTCTCTCTTTTACACAGGGTTTGACAAGGTTAAGGATCCCTAGCTGTATTGACAAGCTATTTACAGGTTAAGGATTCCTAACTTTATTGGCAAGCTAAGAGCTGTTACCTACACCAGCTCATTTGAAAGCATTTTTATTGTTATGAGACATACAAGTAGGGAACAGGATGAAGTTGAAGCCATCTGTGGGGACAGGGGACAGTCGCGCGCGTTTGTGCTCCGTCAAAAACTGCGTGTCTTGATGGTAGCAGAAGGAACAGAATGCGAGAAATAAGCGTGTGCAACCATAAAGTGCATGTGCTCCTTTGAACAAACAAAAAAGGAAAATCAGTGAACGCTAAATAGGAAAATATGGATTATAGTGTCACATGGAGAGTGCCGGTGGAGAAACGGTTACCGTGGGAAATAGACCTGACCAGCACTAGTGAATTATTGCCGGATGTCGACACAAGTGGAAATAAACAAATATCGATCTATCTATAAGTAATATAATGAGTGACAAGGATATATATGTGCAGTGACATAGTGAACTAAATTGTAGATAAGAGTAATCTTAATTATCCCCAAGTATAGTGTACAATATATAGTGTAGATAGGGGAATAAGTGTTAATAACGGATAAGTAACTACTATAGTCATAAGATATGAAACGAGTGGTGGTAGCATTGAGGTGCAGGGAATCACAGCATACATAAATTGAGCATACAACCGTTACCTCTTCTAAACAGGAAATAATCTTTTCCTTAGAAGTGTAGGGGGAAGTTAGCGTAGGCCTAGCTGCTGTGTAAACAATAAAACAATGATCCCAGTATAGCGCAGTGAAAAGTGTAATTTGAAAGAATACAGTGTATATCCTTGAGATAAACAGTGTACAGCACTACATAAAAGGAATTTAAATAATAATAATAATAATAATAATAATAATAATAATAATAATAATAATAATAATAATAATAGTAATAAAAAAATAATAGTGAAGTGTGGCAGTGTGGGTAAGTCGTACCCTCACACCCACCCTTCACCCACCACCCACATACTGCAAACTTGGTTCGTATAAATACATCTTGCATATTACTGGCACCAGCAAGAGAAAGGTAAAGTGGAAATCAGTTTTCTTCCGTGGCATACAGAGTGTAGTAGGATACAGACAGGATGTCAGCACAGCATATCTGTGGGACATGTAAAAAAATCCTTGGAAGGAAATCCAGAATCACATGCAATCTATACTTTTCCAAACACCATATCTCTTGTACTAGACTAAATACAGCCTCAAAAAATGACCTTGAACTAGCAAGGTGCTTCTGGTTGTGCAATAAAGATGTAGAACTTTGGGCAGGTATCAGAAATGTACTAAGGAGAGTAATAAATGATAAAAATAATCAAGAAAACAAGGATGACCTCTTGGATAGTCTACCAAAAATATATAAAACATGGGAGCAAGAGATAGTGTATCAAAAAATGCAGAATGTCCATACCACAACAGATGACTCGAAACTATCTAGTCACCCACATGGTGCTAAGCCAGACCCATCCCCCAGTCATAGCACTAATACCCACAGTGCTGGTGCTGGCCCAGGCTCCCCCAGTCATAGCACTAATACCCACAGTGCTGGTGCTGGCCCAGGCTCCCCCAGTCATAGCACTAATACCCACAGTGCTGGTGCTGGCCCAGGCTCCCCCAGCCATAGCACTAATACCCACAGTGCTGGTGCTGTCCCAGACCCAGCCCCAGCCCCCAGCCCCAAGCCCCAGTGCTGACCCAGACCCAGCCCCCAGCCTTACTGCCAGCCCAGACTCTCCTAGGGACACTACCAAAACCACCACAAAAACAGTAAATATACAACCATCTAAAACCGTAAATATACAACCATCATTGCACAAGACCGTGGCCCACAGTACAGATGTTGGAGAGGAGTCTCCTCCTTCTTCCTCTACTGGGGAAAGTAGATGGAATCCAGGACGGGGTGGCCCTGGCTTGGATACTGAGGATTATAGTGCAGTCCCAGAACCTGCAGAAATTGACAACACACCTCCCAACAATTCTCAACCAAAGGTGAATTTGTGCAAATATTATGCTTGGGGCATCTGTAAGCATGGAATAACAGGGGAAAAAAATGGGACATGCAACTTTGACCATCCCAAAAAATGTAGCGACCTCCTGTCTAAAGGAGTGTGTCGTTCTTCTTCCTGTACTTTCTTTCACCCAAAAATGTGCCACTCCTCGGTCCTCCAGAAGCAGTGTTACAACATCGAGTGCCCTGCATACCATCTAAAAGGGACCAGGAGGCACAGACCCCACAAGACAAACAATAGTAGCTACGACAACCCAACTCCAGGTGATTTTTTAGTGGCAGGAAACGAAAAAAGAAAATGGAAGGAAATAACAAAAATAGTCCACCACCTTGGAGCCTTGTTGGACTGGAGGCGCAGCCAGTGGCCACCCATGGCCCTCCAGAATTACAACTACTGATGCCAATAACAAAATCCCCCCAACAAACACAGAATACAACCTCGTTCATATTTGCTAATATACAGGGCCTTAAGCCATCCACCAACAACAAAATACCTTTTATCAGTGGACTTCTAGAGGAGTCTAATGCAATGTTTGCAGCCTTCACAGAGACTCACACAAAAGATCACTTTGACAGTGAAATATGGATAAGTGGTTACAACCTTTTTAGATGCGACAGAAAAAACAGGCAACAAGGGGGGTTGGCCTGTATGTCAAAGAGTCCCTTATCTGCACGGAGTTGCTGAACACCACAAATGAGGTAGTTGAAGTTCTATCAATAAAGATCGAGAACCAAAACCTAGTCATTGTGGTTGTATACAAGCCACCAGATGCAACCTCACAACAGTTCAAGGAACAGCTACTGAAAATTGATTACTGTTTGGAAAACCTTCCAGCTCCATCCCCAAACATCTTACTGCTTGGTGATTTCAACCTAAGGCATACAAAATGGAAGAATGTAGCAAATAATGTTATAGCTGAAACAATCCCCGGAGGTAGCGCAGATGAAAGGTCACACACACATGAGCTACTAAGTCTCTGCGAAAAACACACCTTAAGCCAGCAGATAGTGGAGCCAACAAGACTAGAAAACACACTTGACCTTATCTTCACAAATAATGAGGACCTGATAAGAGACATAAGAATATCAAAAACAACTAATTCCGATCACAACCTAATCGAAGTCCAGACGTACATGCATAGGGGTCCTGATCAGCAGAATGCATGTACCTGTGAAGGTGTCTTCACAAAATACAACTTCAACAACAAGAACATCAACTGGGACCAGGTAAACCATGTCCTAAACGAAACATGTTGGGAAGATGTCTTAAATGACATGGATCCAAACCAGTGCCTTGAAAGGATCAACTTCCTGGTAGCCGAAGCATGTTCTAGGCATATTCCCCTAAGAAAGAAGAAGAGCAGGAGTAAACTGGAGAGAAAAAGACGCTCCCGTGGAGATTCTCCACGACTGTGGTGCTGTTCGCACCTACTCCTACAGAAGACGACGAAGAGTCACTGAGCTCCTCAGGAGTGCTAGAATATCTGATACACGAAAGGAGGCGCTGACCAGGGAAGTGGAAACTATCGAACTTAAGCTAAATGACTCTTACAGGAACCAGGAGAGGCAGGAGGAGCTTAAAGCTATTAGTGAAATTGAAAGAAATTCAAAATATTTCTTTTCATATGCCAAAAACAAGGCAAATACCACATCTAGTATCGGGCCCTTACTCAGACAGGATGGGACTTACACAGATGACAACAAGGAAATGAGTGAAATATTGAAATCCCAGTACGACTCTGTGTTTAGTGAACCACTAATCGGTCTGAGGATCGACGACCCAAATGATTTCTTCATGAATGAGCCTCAAAACTCCATAAATGTATGCCAGATTTCCGACATTACCCTAACTCCGATAGATTTCGAAAAAGCCATTGACAACATGCCTATGCACTCAGCCCCGGGCCCAGACTCGTGGAACTCTGTTTTCATTAAGAACTGCAAGAAACCCCTCTCGCGTGCCCTAAGTACACTATGGAGGAGGAGCTTGGACATGGGTGAAATTCCACAGTCACTTAAAACAACGGATATAGCCCCACTCCATAAAGGTGGCAGCAAAGCATTAGCTAAGAACTATAGACCAATAGCTCTGACGTCCCACATCATAAAAATCTTTGAAAGAGTGCTAAGAAGCAGGATTGCAAATCACCTGGATTCCCAAAATCTGCACAATCCAGGGCAACATGGGTTCAGGGCAGGTCGCTCCTGCCTCTCACAACTACTGGATCACTATGACATGGCCTTGGATGCACTGGAAGAAAATCAGAATGCAGATGTAATATACACAGACTTTGCAAAAGCATTTGACAAATGCGATCATGGCGTAATAGCCCATAAAATACGTGCTAAAGGAATAACTGGGAAAGTGGGGAGATGGATCTTCAACTTCCTAACAAATCGAACACAAAGAGTAGTGGTCAACAGAGTTAAATCGGAGGCTGCCATAGTGAAGAGCTCTGTTCCACAAGGCACAGTACTCGCCCCCATCTTATTCCTTATCCTCATATCAGACATAAACAGAGATATACACCACAGCACCGTATCATCCTTTGCGGATGATACTAGGATCTGCATGAGGCTGTCATCTGCTGAGGACGCGGTTAATCTCCAAGAAGATATAAACAAAGTTTTCCAATGGGCAACGGTAAACAATATGATGTTCAATGAGGACAAATTCCAACTACTCCGTTATGGAAAACTGGAGGAGATAATAACTAGAACAGAGTATACTACTGACTCCGGCCATACAATAGAGCGGAAAACTAATGTAAGGGACCTGGGAGTAGTAATGTCTGAGGATCTCACTTTCAAGGATCACAACAGTGCCACGATCGCACGTGCAAAGAAAATGATAGGATGGATAATGAGAACTTTCAAAACGAGAGATGCCAAGCCCATGATGATCCTTTTCAAATCACTTGTTCTCTCTAGGCTGGAATACTGCTGTACATTAACATCTCCATTCAAAGCAGGTGAAATCGCAGATCTAGAGAGTGTACAGAGATCCTTTACTGCACGTATAAGTTCTGTCAAGCACCTTAACTACTGGGAACGCTTGGAAGCACTTGACTTGTACTCGTTGGAACGCAGGAGGGAGAGATATATCATAATATACACTTGGAAAATCTTGGAAGGAATGGTCCCAAATCTGCACACAGAAATCACTCCCTACGAAAGTAAAAGACTGGGCAGGCGATGCAAAATGCCCCCAATAAAAAGTAGGGGCGCCATTGGTACACTAAGGGAAAACACCATAAGTGTCCGGGGCCCAAAACTGTTTAACAGCCTCCCATCAAGCATTAGGGGAATTGCCAATAAACCCCTGGCTGCCTTCAAGAGAGAGCTGGACAGATACCTAAAGTCAGTGCCGGATCAGCCGGGCTGTGGCTCGTACGTTGGACTGCGTGCGGCCAGCAGTAACAGCCTAGTTGATCAGGCCCTGATCCATCGGGAGGCCTGGTCATGGACCGGGCCGCGGGGGCGTTGATCCCCGGAATAACCTCCAGGTAACGCAGATGAGAGTGGGGGCAGGCAAACCAAGAAAGTGGAGCCAAGCTGATATAGCACTTAGCTGGTGATTGATGTAGCTTAGAGCAGCTGGCATTTCTTCTCTTGGATAAGTGAATGTCAGTGTACAATCGTCTGCATATGCGTGGGATTCTGGGATGAGATGAAGAAGGTCGTTGAAGTAGACATTCCATAACAATGGTCCCAGCACGCCTCCTTGTGGAACACCTGCCCCAATAGGATGTCTTGCTGATTCCGTTCCATTGAGAACTACCCTTAGATATCTACCATGAAGGTAATCACTGAGGAGACATAGTGTAGAGCCTGCAATTCCCAGTGCTTGAAGTTTTGCTAAGAGGCCCTGGTGCCACACCCGGTCGAAAGCACCAGCAATGTCCAGTGCTACCACACAGCTGACTTTGGATTCATCCAGTGACTGGTGCCACTTAGTGGAGAGGTTTAACAACAGATCAGCAGCAGAGTAACCTTTCCTGAAGCCATATTGACGATCACAAAGTAGTGAGTGGTAGTCAAAAAACTCTGTCATTTGTCTTGAGATTATTGTCTCAAGGATCTTACTAGTGATTGACAGCAGTGACACTGGTCTGTAGTTGCTGATTTCTGCTCTGCTCTTCTTTTTGTGAACAGGGATTACATTTGCCTCTTTCCAGAGAGGGCCATTTACACTGCACTAGGCAGTGCTGAAAGATGCGAGTTAGAGGTGCTGCTAGCTGGTCTGCACATCTTCTCAGCAATCTTGGGCTCAACTTGTCTAGGCCCACAGCCTTTTTTTAGTCAAGCGATTTAAGAAGAAAATGCACCTCCTCCTACCTTATTGTCACCACTGACAGTTTTGACACAGTTCTTGCAGTTAGCCAAGGAGGGTCCCTTGCTGGATCAGGAACTTGCATTTTGGTAGCAAAGTGTTCGGCAAAAAGGTCCGCCTTTTCTTGACTACTAGTAGAGGTGGTCCCATCCTGTCGATTTAGAGGTGGAATGAGTTCATCAGGCAGATAACCTTGTCTGTCCTTGACCAGGGACCACCAGGTTTTGGAGCCTACCCTACCTGATGCTAGCTTTCTTTTTGTGTCTACCTCCCATTTAGCAATGGTCCACTTTTGAATGTCACCCATATGCCTACAGGTTTGCCTGTGCAAGTTCCTGTTATAGGTGGTAGAATGTCTCTTATACCTTCGCCATGCTTTGTACTTAGCAGTAGCAGCCTCTCTACAACGAAAGCCAAACCAAGGCTGATCTGTAGTCTCTCTCTCTCTCTCCCTCTCTCTCTCTCAACAAAGTCATTTAAGAGCCAACTGGACAAGCACTTTGCAAGTACAGGATTCAGTTAGCTGCTACGCTGAGGCAAACTGAAGTCAGCGAGTTACTGATGTTTGTTCAGCAACTATAACAGGACCATCAGCTGAACAACTGTAACAGGACCATCAGCTGAACAACTGTAACAGGACCATCAGTTGAACAACTGTAACAGGACCATCAGTTGAACAACTGTAACAGGACCATCAGTTGAACAACTGTAACAGGACCATCAGTTGAACAACTGTAACAGGACCATCAGTTGAACAACTGTAACAGGACCATCAGTTGAACAACTGTAACAGGACCATCAGTTGAACAACTGTAACAGAACCATCAGTTGAACAACTGTAACAGAACCATCAGTTGAACAACTGTAACAGAACCATCAGTTGAACAACTGTAACAGGACCATCAGTTGAGCAACTGTAACAGGACCATCAGTTGAACAACTGTAACAGAACCATCAGTTGAACAACTGTAACAGAACCATCAGTTGAACAACTGTAACAGGACCATCAGTTGAACAACTGTAACAGAACCATCAGTTGAACAACTGTAACAGAACCATCAGTTGAACAACTGTAACAGAACCATCAGTTGAACAACTGTAACAGAACCATCAGTTGAACAACTGTAACAGGACCATCAGTTGAACAACTGTAACAGGACCATCAGCTGAACAACTGTAACAGGACCATCAGCTGAACAACTGTAACAGGACCATCAGCTGAACAACTGTAACAGGACCATCAGCTGAACAACTGTAACAGGACCATCAGCTGAACAACTGTAACAGGACCATCAGCTGAACAACTGTAACAGGACCATCAGCTGAACAACTGTAACAGGACCATCAGCTGAACAACGAGCCAAATTACTATAACAGAGGTAGAAGTGGAAAGTATCGAACTTAAGTTAAAGTTCTCTTACAGGACCCAGGAGAGGCTGGAGGAGCTAAAAGCCACTAGTGAAATTGAAAGAAATTCGAAATACCTCTTTTCAGGTGCCAAAAACAAGACATCTAGTATCGGGCCCCATGCTCAGATAAGATGGGACTTACCTGGAGTTTACCCGAAGAGGGTTTTGGAGGTCAACGCCCCCGCGGCTCGGTCTTACACAGACGACAACAAAGAAATAAGTGAGATACTGAAATCCCAATATGACTGTCTTTAGCGAGTCACTAATCAGTCTAAAGATCGACAATCCAAATGATTCTCTCATGAATGAGCCTCAAAACTCAGTCAATGTATGCCATATCCACTAGGAATTTTTATTGACCTAAGAAAAGCTTTCGACACAGTAGACCACGGCATCCTACTCCACAAACTTGACCATTATGGTATAAGAGGCCATGCGCTTGCATATTTCAAATCCTACCTTACTAATAGGTATCAGTATGTCACCATTAAAGACACAGCATCATCAACACGGCCACTTGATACTGGAGTTCCGCAGGGAAGTGTCCTTGGTCCCCTGCTCTTCCTCATATACATCAATGATCTTCCAAACGTATCCCAACACCTGAAACCCATTCTCTTTGCTGACGACACGACTTATGTCATCTCTCACCCTAATCTTGCCACCCTCAACACCATTGTTAACGAGGAGCTGCTCAAAATATCGACTTGGATGACAGCCAATAAACTTATTTAACACTGACAAAACCTACTATATTATGTTTGGTAGCAGAGCAGGAGTTTCGCAAATTAACATTAAGATCGACAACACTCTAATTGCCAGACATAATGAGGGCAAATTCCTAGGCCTATACCTCGACAACAACCTGAATTTCAGCACCCATATAAAGCACATAACCAAAAATGTATCCAAAACGGTTGGGATCCTCTCCAAGATACGATACTACATGCCGCAAAATGCCCTTCTCACACTATACCACTCACTTATCCATACCTCACCTATGCTATTTGTGCTTGGGGATCAACTGCAGCAACTCACCTAAAGCCAATAATAACCCAACAAAAAGCCGCAGTAAGAATAATCACTAAATCCCATCCCTGGCAACACACCCCCCCTACTCTTCATAGATCTAAACTTACTCCCTGTTCAGAACATCCACACTTACTACTGTGAAATCTATATCTACAGGGCCTTAAATTCCAATATTAACCTTGACCTAAAACGCGTTCTTGATAGTTGTGACAGAACCCACAGACACAACATCTCTATGACATTCCCCATGTCCGACTAAACCTTTACAAAAATTCAATGTATGTCAAAGGCCCTAAAATCTGGAACACCCTCCCTGAATACTCTAGAACTGCAGACACATTCATCACCTTCAAAACTACCATTAGAAAACATCTTATCTCCCTGATACACCCCGTCAACTAATTACATGAATACCACCTGGTGGTTCACACTTACACTCATTCACCCATTTGACCATAAACGCAGAAATATCAATCTTAATCTTAAAATAATGAATCCTAACTAGTCATAAGTTGGCCTGTGATATTCCAATACTGAAACTATGTATTGTGCGAAATAAAAAGTATTCACATTGCTAAACTCACAAACTAGTATTTAGTCACTTAGCCATAATACCAACTTACCACATAATTTGTAATATTTTAAAGTTAAGAATTAATCTAAGTCTGCCCGAAATGCCTAGCCATGCTAGGTGTTCTAGTGGCTCCCTCTGTAATTAGTATTTTAAAACATGTAAACCACACAATATCCAAATTCTGTAAACTCAGCATTGTAATCCTTATAGAGAATAAACTTGATTTGATTTGAAAAAAACAAAACAAAAAAAAACTCCTATAGACTTTGAGAAAGCCATTGACAACATGCGCATGCACCCAGCACCAGGCCCAGACTCGTGGAACTCTGTGTTCATTATGAACTGCAGGAAACCCCTTTCGCTTACCTTAAGTACACAATGGAGGAGGAACTTGGACATGGGTGAAATTCCACAGTCACTTACAACAACGGATATAGCTCCACTCCATAAAGGTGGCAGCAAATCATTAGCTAAGAACTAAAGACCAATAGCTCTGATGTCCCACATCATAAAAATCTTTGAAAGAGTGCTAAGAAGCAGGATTGCAAATCACCTGGATTCCCAAAATCTGCACAATCCAGGGCAACATGGGTTCAGGGCAGGTCGCTCCTGCCTCTCGCAACTACTGGATCACTATGATCTTGGATGCACTGGAAGAAAACCAGAATGCGGTTGTAATATATACAGACTTTGTAAAAGCCTTTGACAAATGTGACCATGGTGTAATAGCGCACAAAATCTTTAACTTTCTAACCAATCGAACACAAAGAGTAGTAGTCAACAGAGTTAAATCGGAATCTGCAATAGTGAAAAGCTCTGTTCCACAAGGCACAATACTAGCCTCCATCCTGTTCCTCATCCTCATATCAGACATAGGCAGAGATGTAATCTGCAGCACCATGTCATCCTTTGCAGACGATACTAGAATATGCATGAGGCTGTCATTTATTGAGGACGCGGTTAACCTCCAAGAAGATATAAACCAAGTTTTCCAGTGGGCAACGGAAAATAATAGGATGTTCAATGAAGACAAATTTCAACTACCCCGTTATGGAAAACTGGAGGAGATAATAACTAGAACTGAGTATACTACAAACTCCGATCATACAATAGAGAAGAAAAATAATGTGAGGGACCTGGGAGTGGTAATGTCTGAGGATCTCACTTTCAAGGATCACAACAGTGCCACGATCACAAGTTTAAAGAAAATGATAGGATGGATAATGAGAACGTTCAAAACGAGAGATGCCAAGCCCATGATGATCCTTTTCAAATCACTTGTTCTCTCTAGGCTGGAATACTGCTGTACATTAACATCTCCATTCAAAGCAGGTGAAATCGCAGATCTAGAGAGTGTACAGAGATCCTTTACTGCACGTATAAGTTCTGTCAAGCACCTTAACTACTGGGAACGCTTGGAAGCACTTGACTTGTCCTCGTTGGAACGCAGGAGGGAGAGATATATCATAATCTACACTTGGAAAATCCTGGAAGGAATGGTCCCGAATTTGGGCAGGCGATGCAAAATACCTCCCAAATAAAAGTAGGGGCGCCATTGGTACATTAAGAGAAAACAGCATAAGTGTCCGGGGCCCAAGACTGTTCAACAGCCTCCCACCATGCATAAGGGGAGTTACCAATAGGCCCCTGGCTGCCTTCAAGAGGGAGCTGGACAGATACTTAAGTCGGTGCCGAATCACCCGGGTTGTGGTTCATATGTTGGACTACGTGCGGCCAGCAGTAACAACCTGGTTGATCAGGCCCTGATTCACCGGGAGGCCTGGTCGTGGACCGGACCGCGGGGGCGTTGATCCCCGGAATACCCTCCAGGTAGACTCCAGGTAGAAGTGGTAACCAGAAGTAGACTCACTGGTACACACAACTCTCTGAGTGTCAGCGGAGTAACACCAATAGTTTAAGACGGTATAAATACCGGTTCACTAGCGGTAGTTAGTAAGTTTATTCAGGTATACACAGTTACATTGATTATTATACATAGCAGCATATGTATAGAGAACCTGGGATAACCCAAAAAAAGTCAGAGTGATTTATTTCCATTGGGATCCTTGTATTTGTAGTCCGGGTCATCCGTCCACCTTTATCTCTCCTGTAAATTTCGTATGGTATATTTTTCCCTGTTTGTATGCTGGCAGTTGCAGAAGAGAGTGGAGGGTGGGGAGAGAGCCTTTCTGTTTTACTAGCCTTGGTAATACCCCATTTTAAGGTAGATGGAAGTAGATATTTTTTTCTGGGACAAATAGGAAGCGCGTCTGTCTGGCGCTCACCAGACAGAGGATCGAGCCTCCAACACGTCTTGCGCTGAATGACTCACTTGGGTTTAGCGCTTAACATGGATTAATTTATTTTTGGGAAGAAAGACTCAGTGTGAACTCTAAAAGTTCTCTGTTATCTGTCTTTCCCATTTACTCCCTTTGCTTCGTTGTTTTGCCCTTATTTCCTTCTTCTCCTACTTGTCCCTTCATCCCCATCCATCCTCGCTTCTTCTAACCCATCCTTTTCCACCTCCCATCTTCCTCAACACCCACACACCCACCCACCCACCCACCCACCCACACACCCACCCACACACACACACACACACACACACACACACACACACACACACACACACACACACACACACAAACAAACACTGTGTGGGTGAGCCTCGCTCCTCGTTCCAAATATTTTCTGACTAGATTTTCAAGAAGAACGTTATAACTGCAAAAATATCATCAAGAAACCTTTTTCATTTTACAGCTCTCTCTCTCTCTCTCTCTCTCTCTCTCTCTCTCTCTCTCTCTCTCTCTCTCTCTCTCTCTCTCTCTCTCTCTCTCTCTCTCTCTCTCTCTCTCGTAACTTTACGTTAGTGCAGATTGTCTTTAAACAAGCCCAGAGATACAGACACCATAATAAACATACACCCACTACATCCATCATCCTTCCGCTCACTGTTAGGATGATATCCTTCTAAATTAATCTGTGTACAGGATAAGCTATCCTCTTGGATGGTAATTCCCAAGCAATTGTATCTCCAGCTCTGTTGGAACGAGGCCTTTCAAGCTCCTGTATATC
This sequence comes from Cherax quadricarinatus, assembly GCF_038502225.1. Classification (NCBI taxonomy): domain Eukaryota; kingdom Metazoa; phylum Arthropoda; class Malacostraca; order Decapoda; family Parastacidae; genus Cherax; species Cherax quadricarinatus. Next base: position 68,272,962 of record NC_091295.1, on the reverse strand, counting down.
TGCTAAACCCATGATGGAATGTATAATAATAATATCCTTGTGTTACCAGAGTCTCCCAGCTCAGGATGACAGATTTCGTTACCCCAGATAAGTGGTGGGATGTGACAGGGATACACAGCTGATTTTAGCTCCCACGATAAGTGAGTTTATTCAGGTACAAGTACATCAGGTATATATAAATACAGTTATATAAATTACCATACATAGCAGCATACGTGCAGATGTGTGACAGGTGCTCGCTACAGTTGTACTCAGTCCTCTCTCTTAGCTTTTTTAGCCTCTCCTCATAGTTTATGCTCTTTAGCTGAGAAACTAGTTTTATTGCAAACCTTTATACTTTTCCAGCTTTTTGGCATCTTTTTATCAGATGTGGGTTCCATTCTGGTGCTGCATACTCCAGGATGGGCTTAACACATACATAGTGTTATCCTTAGATTTTCCCGTCTCCTGTTTCCTGCTGTGGCCATCCAGCTGATGTGCGCCTCAGGTGATGTGCTGGAAGATCGTTTTATTTTCTGAAAGGTTTGCAACATTTGTTCCCTGAGCTATATTTGTTCATCCCCGATTTTCATAATTTTGTATTTGCTGGGGACAAGAGGTACGTAAGTTCCCTCTTAAATGTTGCATCTTGTCCAGAACCGTCTGTAGTCTTTACTGGTCTGCTTCTGTTTGTGTTATCCTCTGTGAGCATGAATACCCATGATTTGATTTCTCTCGTCATTTACGTGTACAAGAGAGAGTACGGGTCCTAGTACTGCTCCTTGAGGAACGCCGCTAGTCACACTTGCCCATTCCGACGTCTCTTCCCGGACAATGACTTATTTTTTACCCTGCCAATTAAGTATTCCTTGATCCACTAAAACTTCCTGTTATTCCCGCCTGCTCCTCAAGCTTTTGTCCCAGACTCATGTGAAGTACTGTATTATACTCCTCCCTACACCCCAAAATATGCAGTCCATCGCTCTCTCTCTCTCTCTCTCTCTCTCTCTCTCTCTCTCTCTCTCTCTCTCTTGCCCAGCTTTTACTATTTTACTGTCTTGAGTGCGTTACTAATCGTAGCTCGGTTGGCAGCGCACTCAACTCACACACCTAGGTCCGTGGTTCGATCCCCGGTACGGGTGGTAACATTAGGGAGTGTTTTCTTAAGACACCTGCTGTCACTCTTCACCTTGCAATAATATAGGTACCTGGGTGTTAGACGACTGGTTTGAGTAGCATCCTGGGGACAAAATTAATCCAATTTGCCAGAAATGTTCTACATAACAAGGGGCTTTCTATATAGTATGTAAATGATGTCAGCTATTGTCTGTATGCGTTATACCTGTACTTGTAGAAATAAAGATTAGTATTACTACTACTACTACTACTACTACTACTACTACTACTACTACTACTACTACTACTAGTCTTTCAGGGATATTTATTTTGTCTTCAGTCGTTCCGTCTCCTGTACTGTGCCAGTCGAGGTACACATGAAACCAGTGTTTCCGCTTCAAGATGCGATCTCGTGTCATTTCTGCTGCAAGAGTTCATTTGATTGATGGTTTATTGTCCCTTGCGTACCTTCCAGTTCTCTGAATATTTGCCTCATCTCTCACCTCATCTTCACCACCTGTCTACTGACCACACCACCTGTCTGCTGACCTCACCACCTATCTGCTGTTCTCGCCACCTGTTTGCTGATCTCACCACCTGTCTACTGACTTCACCACCTATCTGCTGATCTCGCCACCTGTCTACTGACCTCACCACCTGTCTGCTGATCTCGCCACCTGTCTACTGACCTCACCACCTGTCTGCTGATCTCGCTACCTCACCATCTGTCTACCGAATGATATTCCAAATCTCCCTTCCTCCTCCAGCTCTTCTACCCTTCCTCCTTCTCTACTCTTCCTCCTCCTCATCTACCCTTCCTCCTCCTCCTCCTCCTCCTCCTACTTGTCTTCACCTCTCCGAGGCTCTCCCAGACTTGTCTTCAGCAGTAAGCCTGGTTCTTCTCTCCCGTATTTTGACTGTCTCTAATACTTCCCTTTCTTCATCCATCATGTGTGTACACTCACCTAACTGTGGTTGCAGGGGTCGAGTTATAGCTCCTGGCCTAGCCTCTTCGCTAGTCGCTATTAGGTCCTCTCACTGCTCCATGGCTATCATACCTCTTCTTAAAACTGTATGGATCGTGCCTGCACTACGTGTGTGTGTGTACTCACCTAGTTGTACTCACCTAGTTGAGGTTGCAGGGGTCGAGTCCAAGCTCCTGGTCCCGTCTTCACTGGTCGCTACTACGTCACTCTCCATGAACCGTGAGCTTTATCATACCTCTGCTTAAAGCTATGTATATATCCTGCCTCCACTACATCACTTCCCAAACTATTCCACTTACTAACTACTCTGTGGCTGAAGAAATACTTTCTAACATCCCTGTGATTTATCTGTGTCTTCAACTTCCAACTGTGTCCCCTTGTTACTGTGTCCCATCTCTGGAACATCCTGTCTTTGTCCACCTTGTCAATTCCTCTCAGTATTTTGTATGTCGTTATCATGTCTCCCCTATCTCTCCTGTCCTCCATTGTCGTCATGTTGATTTCCCTTAACCTCTCCTCGTAGGACATACCTCTTAGCTCTGGGACTAGTCTTGTTGCAAACCTTTGCACTTTCTCTAGTTTCTTTACGTGCTTGGCTAGGTGTGGGTTCCAAACTGGTGCCGCATACTACAATATGGGCCTAACGTACACGGTGTACAGGGTCCTGAATGATTCCATATTAAGATGTCGGAATGTTGTTCTGAGGTTTGCTAGGCGCGCATATGCTGCAGCAGTTATTTGGCTGATGTGCGCTTCAGGAGATGTGCCTGGTGTTATACTCACCCCAAGATCTTTTTCCTTGAGCGAGGTTTGTAGTCTCTGGCCCCTAGACTGTATTCCGTCTGCGATCTTCTTTGCCCTTCCCCAATCTTCATGACTTTGCACTTGGTGGGATTGAACTCCAGGAGCCAATTGCTGGACCAGGTCTGCAGCCTGTCCAGATCCCTTTGTAGTTCTGTCTGGTCTTCGATCGAATGAATTCTTCTTATCAACTTCACGTCATCTGCAAACAGGGACACTTCGGAGTCTATTCCTTCCGTCATGTCGTTCACAAATACCAGAAACAGCACTGGTCCTAGGACTTACCCCTGTGTGTGTGTGTGTATGTGTGTGTGTGTGTGTGTGTGTGTGTGTGTGTGTGTGTGTGTGTGTGTGTGTGTGTGTGTGCGTGCGTGTGTGTGTGTACACAAGGCAGTGTAACAACCTGGGAGTAAACAAACGTTTCGCCTGTAATGGAAGGTAACCAGGTTAGATCCAGGAAGGGGAGGTTAACTTCAGTTCCTTGAATCAAGAGCCCTTCCCTCTTTCCTGCCATTCACATGTTCCACCTGTGTTCGCATTCAGTGGCACTGGCTACGACCAACAATGTAAGCATTAAATATATTATCTAAATGCTAATTTTTCATTAAAATTTTATATTTTAGATCAGTTTTAAGCTGATGTTTCAGTAGGATTTTTATTTGAAGTGACTGAAGAGAATTTTGTCTCTTGGAGAAAAGAAATGAACGCAAACGGACGCAGGAGAATTATCATTCCAAGGAAATCCAAGGAATGATAAGAGGCGGGGAGGCCAAGGCAGCCTCAGTGTGCTTGTAGCAGCAGTCAGGGGAGGGTGTTGCAGCGCGCTCTCCGTCCCCTGCTCCTCCCCCCCCTCTCCCTCTCATTACCTGCTTGCATTATTGACGCAGTTGCAGCTATATTAACATCAACACTACGAGCAGTTTCGAACCAGAAACAGCTAGGACGCTGGCGGACACTCCTCGCAGTGTTTCAAAGGTGTGTTCAGCAGATACTGTTAAACATTGTATTTACGTTGTATGTCAGTGGTGTTCGTAAAGCATTTTTAGCGCCTGCTGGTGCTGTGAGGTGCGCATGCGTGTGGTCAGCACCACGGATGTGCTGATCTATGTGAGTTACATCGTATGAGCGCTGAAGGTTGTGTGTGAGAGATCCCCGGACTCAGTGCTGATCTGAAAACTGTAAGTGGAATGTACTCTCATGCCTGTATGAGCTGTTTGTGTACACACACACACACACACACACACACACACACACACACACACACACACACACACACACACACACACACACACAGTAACGAAGATTGGGGACAGGCAAAGAAAACCGCGGACGGAGTACAGGCTGCAAACCTCACTCAGGAAGAACGCCCTCGGGGGTGAGTCTTGCGCCGAGCATATCACCCGAGACTCATCAACCGTATTACTGCTGCAGGAAACATTCGTCTGGCAAATCGAAGATTAGTTTACAGGAAGCTAAACATGGAGTCAGGACAGTAAATACAGAATATGTCAGGTCCATCTTTGAGTATGACGCACCGGTGTGGAACCCACACTGGTCAAGCACATCAAAAAACTGTAAAAAGTGCAGAGGTTTGCAACGAGATTAGTCTCGCAGCTATGTGCTGTGAGGAGAGGTTATGGGAGCTCTGTTAAGTGATATTAGAGGGACTAAGGGCGATGTGATAACATCGTACAAAATACTGAAAGGCTGAACAGGGACAAACTGTTCGAGAGGCGGGAAACAGCAACACAAGGGCACGGCTGAAGGCTGAAAACACAGTTGACTCTCAGGGATGTTAAGAATGACTTAAGAAGCCTAAGGTTAAGGTAATCAGGAAGTGAAACGACATGGACAATGGACTGGAAGAGGCAGCATCCATACATAGCCTTAAGAAGAGGTAAGTTAAGTCTCTCGAAGCTAGGAGAGAATGAATCCAGTAGTGACCACCCAGCACATATAGGCGAGTGTACACACACACACACACACCAGCAGGGATTAAGGGAAAGTAACTATTGGAGTTCTGTAACAGAATAACGGGAAATTTTAGATTAGATTTTGCCACCGAAGTGGCTAGTTCATTGTGCATCCCATATCCATCATATGGATGGTAGCGCAAGAGCATATGGATACACAAAAGCCCTAGGAATTAGGCTCAAAAAGGGTTAACAGGAGTACAACTGGATTTATATCTACAGTTCACTTATCTCTTACAAGCAAATTTAAGAAATTTGCTTAGTATATCTGGTATTAGATACTGTACCCCACCAGGGACTGATTCACAAATTTGAGGAACATGCAGGGATACCAAGTGTTACAGTGGATCGAGGAATGCTTAGCAAACAGAAGACAGAGGGTGATGGAGAGGGTGGATGTTTCACTACAGGAGAGTGTAAAGAGTCTGGCTCCTCAGAGTTAGTATTAGGACCAATATCATTCATAATATATGTAAATGATCTGCCAGAGGGGACTGAATCTTCTATATCATTGTTTGCATATAACGTAAATTAATGAGAAGAATAAAAATGGAAGAAGATAGACAGGCTACGGGAAGATATGAACACACTGCAGTTTAACCCCAGCAAGTATGATCATGAACAATGATAATGGAGAGAGACGACCAGGCACGGAATACAACTTAAGAGGCGAGACACTTCAGATATGTCTCAAGGAAAATAACCTTTGTAGATGAATGGTTCAGAGAACCGACATGTTGATAAATTAGACACATGTGCAACTCTTGGGTATCTTTATTGAGGAAACGTTTCGCCACACAGTGGCTTCATCAGTCCATACGTAGGAGAAACTTGAAGAACAGGAGGAGAATGAGGTAATCAGTCCCTCAACCTTGAGTCGATGTGTTCAGTCCATCAACCTTGAATAGATTCAAGATTGATGGACTGAACACATCGACTCAAGGTTGAGGGACTGATTACCTCATTCTCCTCCTGTTCTTCAAGTTTCTCCTACGTATGGACTGATGAAGCCACTGTGTGGCGAAACGTTTCCTCAATAAAGATACCCAAGAGTTGCACATGTGTCTAATTTATCGAAAATAACCTTGGAGAGATCATCACAGTCAGCATATCGCCAGATGTGCACATATATCACATAATACCTGCGGCATACATGAGGATATCTAATCTCTGTTGTTTTAAGAAGCCTTTACAGAGAATCTTTCATGACTGTACGACGTATGTCGGTCCCGTCATGGAGTATACAGCACCAACATGGAGCCTCTCAGCTGGTCAAACATGTAGGGAAACTCGAAAAGGTTCAGAGACTTGTAACAAGACTTGTCCCGGAGCTAAGAGGATTGAGTTATGAGAAGAGGATAAAGGAACTGACCCTGACGCCCCTAGATGAGAGACTGTCTAGGGGAGATACGATTACTTCATACAAAATACTGAGAGAATTGCTCAGAGCAGATAAGAACAAACTGCTAAAAATACGAAGTGGTAAAGGGCAAGGGATTTCAGGTGGAAACTGAAGACATAGATGAGCCAGAGGGATATTATGTTGAAAATGGTATAAAATACCGACAGTTGGGTATCTTTATTATTGAAACGTTTCGCCTACACAGTAGTCTTCTTCAGTCAAATACTGAGGCAGGTGTAGTAGTGAAATAAAGATATAATCAGTCAATATTTCTCCAAGGCTGATCGACTGATTACATCATTTTCATTTCACTACTACACCTGCTGCCTCTGTATGTGACTGAAGAAGTCTACTGTGTAGGCGAAACGTTTCAACAATAAAGACACCCAACTGCTGCACATGTTTCTTAATCATAGAGCCACGAGAATGTTAGGAAATGCTCATTTTCAGCCTCAGGGCGGTGAATAACCTAGGTAACAAAGTGGTAAACTCAATACACAGTTTCATGAAAAGGTATAACAGTACCCACGAGGCCAGGATGGAGATAAAAGGTATAAAATATCGACACGATGGAAAATAAACACAAATGTAGTTTAATGCTGTCCTTTATTTCTTATATTCCGGCCACACAGTGGACGGGCGTCCCTTGTACGTCCCTCTCAGTGGACGGGCGTCCCTTGTAGGTCCCTCTCAGTGGACGGGCGTCCCTTGTAGGTCCCTCTCAGTGGACGGGCGTCCCTTGTAGGTCCCTCTCAGTGGACGGGCGTCCCTTGTAGGTCCCTCTCAGTGGACGGGCGTCCCTTGTAGGTCCCTCTCAGTGGACGGGCGTCCCTTGTAGGTCCCTCTCAGTGGACGGGCGTCCCTTGTAGGTCCCTCTCAGTGGACGGGCGTCCCTACTAGGTCCCTCTCAGTGGACGGGCGTCCCTTGTAGGTCCCTCTCAGTGGACGGGCGTCCCTTGTAGGTCCCTCTCAGTGGACGGGCGTCCCTTGTAGGTCCCTCTCAGTGGACGGGCGTCCCTTGTAGGTCCCTCTCAGTGGACGGGCGTCCCTTGTAGGTCCCTCTCAGTGGACGGGCGTCCCTTGTAGGTCCCTCTCAGTGGACGGGCGTCCCTTGTAGGTCCCTCTCAGTGGACGGGCGTCCCTTGTAGGTCCCTCTCAGTGGACGGGCGTCCCTTGTAGGTCCCTCTCAGTGGACGGGCGTCCCTACTAGGTCCCTCTCAGTGGACGGGCGTCCCTTGTAGGTCCCTCTCAGTGGACGGGCGTCCCTTGCAGGTCCCTCTCAGTGGACGGGCGTCCCTTGCAGGTTCCTCACAGTGGACAGGCGTCCCTTGTAGGTTCTCAGTGGACGGGCGTCCCTTGCAGGTCCCTCTCAGTGGACGGGCGTCCCTTGTAGGTCCCTCTCAGTGGACGGGCGTCCCTTGCAGGTCCCTCTCAGTGGACGGGCGTCCCTTGCAGGTCCCTCTCAGTGGACGGGCGTCCCTTGTAGGTCCCTCTCAGTGGACGGGCGTCCCTTGCAGGTCCCTCTCAGTGGACGGGCGTCCCTTGCAGGTTCCTCTCAGTGGACAGGCGTCCCTTGTAGGTTCTCAGTGGACGGGCGTCCCTTGCAGGTCCCTCTCAGTGGACGGGCGTCCCTTGTAGGTCCCTCTCAGTGGACGGGCGTCCCTTGTAGGTCCCTCTCAGTGGACGGGCGTCCCTTGCAGGTCCCTCTCAGTGGACGGGCGTCCCTTGCAGGTCTCTCTCAGTGGACGGACGTCCCTTGCAGGTCCCTCTCAGTGGACGGGCGTCCCGTGCAGGTCCCTCTCAGTGGACGGGCGTCCCTTGTAGGTCCCTCTCATTGGACGGGCGTCCCTTGCAGGTCCCTCTCAGTGGACGGGCGTCCCGTGCAGGTCCCTCTCAGTGGACGGGCGTCCCTTGTAGGTCCCTCTCAGTGGACGGGCGTCCCTTGCGGGTCCCTCTCAGTGGACGGGCGTCCCTTGTACGTCCCTCTCAGTGGACAGGCGTCCCTTGCAGGTCCCTCTCAGTGGACGGGCGTCCCTTGCAGGTCCCTCTCAGTGGACGGGCGTCCCTTGTAGGTCCCTCTCAGTGGACGGGCGAGAATTGCAGGTCCCTCTAAGTGGACGGGCGTCCCTTGCAGGTCCCTCTCAGTGGACGGGCGTCTCTTGTAGGTCCCTCTCAGTGGACGGGCGTTAATTGCAGGTCCCTCTCAGTGGACGGGCGTCCCTTGTAGGTCCCTCTCAGTGGACGGGCGTCCCTTGTAGGTCCCTCTCAGTGGACGGGCGTCCCTTGTAGGTCCCTCTCAGTGGACGGGCGTCCCTACTAGGTCCCTCTCAGTGGACGGGCGTCCCTTGTAGGTCCCTCTCAGTGGACGGGCGTCCCTTGCAGGTCCCTCTCAGTGGACGGGCGTCCCTTGCAGGTTCCTCTCAGTGGACAGGCGTCCCTTGTAGGTTCTCAGTGGACGGGCGTCCCTTGCAGGTCCCTCTCAGTGGACGGGCGTCCCTTGTAGGTCCCTCTCAGTGGACGGGCGTCCCTTGCAGGTCCCTCTCAGTGGACGGGCGTCCCTTGCAGGTCCCTCTCAGTGGACGGGCGTCCCTTGTAGGTCCCTCTCAGTGGACGGGCGTCCCTTGCAGGTCCCTCTCAGTGGACGGGCGTCCCTTGCAGGTTCCTCTCAGTGGACAGGCGTCCCTTGTAGGTTCTCAGTGGACGGGCGTCCCTTGCAGGTCCCTCTCAGTGGACGGGCGTCCCTTGTAGGTCCCTCTCAGTGGACGGGCGTCCCTTGTAGGTCCCTCTCAGTGGACGGGCGTCCCTTGCAGGTCCCTCTCAGTGGACGGGCGTCCCTTGCAGGTCTCTCAGTGGACGGACGTCCCTTGCAGGTCCCTCTCAGTGGACGGGCGTCCCTTGCAGGTCTCTCTCAGTGGACGGACGTCCCTTGCAGGTCCCTCTCAGTGGACGGGCGTCCCTTGTAGGTCCCTCTCAGTGGACGGGCGTCCCTTGTAGGTCCCTCTCATTGGACGGGCGTCCCTTGCAGGTCCCTCTCAGTGGACGGGCGTCCCTTGCAGGTCTCTCTCAGTGGACGGACGTCCCTTGCAGGTCCCTCTCAGTGGACGGGCGTCCCTTGCAGGTTCCTCTCAGTGGACAGGCGTCCCTTGTAGGTTCTCAGTGGACGGGCGTCCCTTGCAGGTCCCTCTCAGTGGACGGGCGTCCCTTGTAGGTCCCTCTCAGTGGACGGGCGTCCCTTGTAGGTCCCTCTCAGTGGACGGGCGTCCCTTGCAGGTCCCTCTCAGTGGACGGGCGTCCCTTGCAGGTCTCTCTCAGTGGACGGACGTCCCTTGCAGGTCCCTCTCAGTGGACGGGCGTCCCTTGCAGGTCTCTCAGTGGACGGACGTCCCTTGCAGGTCCCTCTCAGTGGACGGGCGTCCCTTGTAGGTCCCTCTCAGTGGACGGGCGTCCCTTGTAGGTCCCTCTCATTGGACGGGCGTCCCTTGCAGGTCCCTCTCAGTGGACGGGCGTCCCGTGCAGGTCCCTCTCAGTGGACGGGCGTCCCTTGTAGGTCCCTCTCAGTGGACGGGCGTCCCTTGCGGGTCCCTCTCAGTGGACGGGCGTCCCTTGTACGTCCCTCTCAGTGGACAGGCGTCCCTTGCAGGTCCCTCTCAGTGGACGGGCGTCCCTTGCAGGTCCCTCTCAGTGGACAGGCGTCCCTTGTAGGTCCCTCTCAGTGGACGGGCGAGAATTGCAGGTCCCTCTAAGTGGACGGGCGTCCCTTGCAGGTCCCTCTCAGTGGACGGGCGTCTCTTGTAGGTCCCTCTCAGTGGACGGGCGTTAATTGCAGGTCCCTCTCAGTGGACGGGCGTCCCTTGCAGGTCCCTCTCAGTGGACGGGCGTTCCTTGTAGGTCCCTCTCAGTGGACGGGCGTCCCTTGCAGGTCCCTCTCAGTGGACGGGCGTCCCTTGTAGGTCCCTCTCAGTGGACGGGCGTCCCTTGTAGGTCCCTCTCAGTGGACGGGCGTCCCTTGCAGGTCCCTCTCAGTGGACGGGCGTCCCTTGTAGGTCCCTCTCAGTGGACGGGCGTTAATTGCAGGTCCCTCTCAGTGGACGGGCGTCCCTTGCAGGTCCCTCTCAGTGGACGGGCGTCCCTTGTAGGTCCCTCTCAGTGGACGGGCGTTAATTGCAGGTCCCTCTCAGTGGACGGGCGTCCCTTGCAGGTCCCTCTCAGTGGACGGTCGTCCCTTGCAGGTCCCTCTCAGTGGACGGGCGTCCCTTGCAGGTCCCTCTCAGTGGACGGTCGTCCCTTGCAGGTCCCTCTCAGTGGACGGGCGTCCCTTGCAGGTCCCTCTCAGTGGACGGTCGTCCCTGCCCAACATTCTCCACACAGTATATATTCTTTACCCAGGTAGATCTGTTTTATAACTTGATAAAGTCCACTGTGTGGGCGAAACGTTGTCAATAAAAGATCGCAATATACTGATTTGTGTTATTTTTCTAGAGCGGCCAGGAGCTGAGACTCGAC
>NC_091295.1:68252202-68259702 GCF_038502225.1 Cherax quadricarinatus | reverse complement strand
TAGGGGCCATAACTAGGGAAGGGACTGAAGGAAGGAACACTCCACAGGAAGGAACTAAAACACATCAGAGGATGCAATGGGAGTCACAGTGGGAGGTGGAAAGGGAGAGATCCGTGTTTGTCTATGGGCTAGATGAAGCTAAAGGGGAAACTTATGATGAAAGAAAGCAGTAGGAGAAAAAAGCGATTGAAGATATCATGAAGGTGATAGGCGAGGGGGACATGACCCAGGTGGCAAATTTTCAAAGAATTGGGTGGTTCACAAAGAAAAGGAATCGGCCTCTCAAAGTAATTTTCAAGGCAGAATCAACCCGAACCATGATCCTGCAGGAGAAAGCACAGCTGATAGGCAACCAGGAGTTCCGGAGTGTGTACCTCGATCGAGACAAAACACAGGACGAAAGGAAGACGATGAAAGAGAGAGTTCAAAAATGAAAGGAGAAATGGGAGGAAATGAAAAAGGAGAACAGAATAACCCAGGATCAAATGGAAGGACAAGCACACCCCCCAGAAACACCTGCAGAAGGACTCCAGCCACGACACCCCCAAGGCAACTGAACAATCCAAACCAACCATCACACACCAATCCCTCTGTCTTCCCCCACACCACAGTTACAGTATTAGAACAGAAGTTGAAGGTTTGGTACACAAATGCAGATGGATTAACGAATAAACATGAGGAATGACAAGAAAGAATCAATGAGAGGTCCCCAGACATCATAGCAGTTACAGAAACAAAACTCACGGAGACAATAACAGATGCAATCTTCCCACCAGGATACCAGATCATGAGGAAAGATAGAAGGGGCAGGGGGGGAGGTGGGGTTGCTCTGCTCATAAAAAGCAAATGGAAATTCGAGAAAATGGAAGGCATAGATGAGACGGGAGAAAGAGACTACATAGTAGGTACACTTCAGTCTGGGGAACACAAAGTGGTCATTGCAGTGTTGTATAATCCACAACAGAACTGCAGGAGGCCAAGAGAGGAATATGAAGAGAGCAACAGAGCAATGGTGGACACACTTGCTGAGGTGGCAAGAAGAGCTCACTCCAGCAGAGCAAAGTTGCTGGTTATGGGGGATTTCAACCACTGGGAGATTGACTGGGAAAACCTGGAGCCACATGGGGGTCCCGAAACATGGAGAGCCAAGATGTTGGACGTGGTGCTGGAAAACCTCATGCACCAACATGTTAAGGACACTACCAGAGTGAGAGGGGAGGATGAACCAGCAAGATTGGACCTTGTGTTCACCCTGGGCAGCTCAGACATTGAGGACATCAAGTATGAGAGTCCCCTAGGAGCTAGCGACCACGTGGTTCTGTGCTTTGAATACATAGTAGAGTTGCAAGTGGAGAGAATAACAGGAGTTGAATGGGAAAAGCCTGACTATAAAAGAGGGAACTACATAGGGTTGGAGAACTTTCTGCGGGAGGTCCAGTGGAACAGAGAACTGGCAGGAAAGCAAGTACATGAAATGATGGAATATGTAACAACAAAATGCAAGGAGGCAGTGGAAAGGTTTATTCCCAAGGGCAACAGTAACAACGGGAAGACCAGAACGAGCCCCTGGTTTACCCGACGGTGTAAGGAGGCAAAAACAAAGTGCAATAGAGAATGGAAAAAGTACAGAAGGCGGAGAACACACGAAAATAGGGAGATCAGTCACAGAGCCAGGAATGAGTATGCACAGGTAAGGAGGGAGGCCCAGCGACAGTATGAAAATGACATAGCATCGAGAATCAAGACTGACCCGAAACTGTTGTATAGCCACATCAGGAGGAAGACAACAGTCAAAGACCAGGTGATCAGATTAAGGACAGAAGGTGGAGAACTCACAAGAAATGATCAGGAGGTATGTGAGGAGCTGAACAGGAGATTTAAGGAAGTTTTTACAGTAGAGACAGGAAGGGCTGTGGGAAAACAGCACAGAAGGAAACATCAAGAGGGAATATACCAACAAGTGTTGGATGACATACCAACAACTGAGGAGGAGGTGAAGAAGCTCCTAAGTGACCTTGACATCTCAAAGGCGATGGGACCGGACAACATCTCCCCATGGGTCCTTAGAGAAGGAGCAGAGATGCTGTGCGTGCCTCTAACCACAATCTTCAACACATCCCTTGAAACTGGGCAACTACCTGAGAAATGGAAGACAGCTAATGTAGTCCCCATATTTAAGAAAGGAAACAGAAACGAGGTGCTAAACTACAGACTTGTGTCTCTGACATGTATTGTGTGCAAAGTCATGGAGAAGATTATCAGGAGGAGAGTGGTCGAACACCTGGAAAGGAACAAGATTATAAATGAAAACCAGCATGGGTTCATGGAAGGCAAATCTTGTATCACAAACCTCCTGGAGTTTTATGACAAGGTAACAGAAGTAAGACACGAGAGAGAGGGGTGGGTAGATTGCGTTTTCCTAGACTGCAGGAAGGCCTTTGACACAGTTCCCCACAAGAGATTAGTGCAGAAGCTGGAGGATCAGGTGCATGTAACAGGGAGGGCACTGCAATGGATCAGGGAATACCTGACAGGGAGACAGCAACGAGTCATGGTTCGTGAAGAGGTATCACAGTGGGCGCCTGTGGCGAGCGGGGTCCCACACGGGTCAGTTCTAGGACCAGTGCTATTTTTGATATGTGAACGACATGATAGAAGGAATAGACTCTGAAGTGTCCCTATTTGCAGATGATGTGAAGTTGTTGAGAAGAATTAAATTGGACGAGGATGAGGCAGGACTGCAAAGAGACCTGGACAGGCTGGACATGTAGTCCAGCTTCTCGAATTCAATCCAGCCAAATGCAAAGTCATGAAGATTGGGAAGGGGCAAAGAAGACCGCAGACAGAGTATAGGCTAGGTGGACAAAGACTACAGACCTCACTCAGGGAGAAAGACCTTGGGGTGACCATAACACCGAGCACATCACCGGAGGCACACATCAACCAAATAACTGCTGCAGCATACAGGTGCCTGGCAAACCTGAGAATAGCGTTCCAATACCTTAATAAGGAATCGTTCAAGACACTGTACACTGTGTATGTTAGGCCCATACTGGAGTATGCAGCACCAGTCTGGAACCCACACCTGGTCAAGCACGTCAAGAAGTTAGAGAAAGTACAAAGGTTTGCAACAAGGTTAGTCCCAGAGCTCAGAGGAATGTCGTACGAGGAAAGGTTGAGGGAGATCGGACTGACGACACTGGAAGACAGAAGGGTCAGGGGAGACATGATAACGACATACAAGATACTGCGGGGAATAGACAAGGTGGACAGAGATAGGATGTTCCAGAGAGGGGACACAGGGACAAGGGGTCACAACTGGAAGCTGAAGACTCAGACGAGTCACAGGGACGTTAGGAAGTATTTCTTCAGTCATAGAGTTGTCAGGAAGTGGAATAGCCTAGCAAGTGAAATAGCGGAGGCAGGAACCATACATAGTTTTAAGAAGAGGTATGATACAGCTCAGGAAACAGAGAGAGAGAGGACCTAGTAGCGATCAGTGAAGAGGCGGGGCCAGGAGCTGAGTCTCGACCCCTGCAACCACAATTAGGTGAGTACAATTAGGTGAGTACACACACACACACACACACATACACAAACACACACACACACACACACACACACACACACACACATACACACACACACACACACACACACACACACACACACACACACACACACACACACACACACACATACACACACACACACACACACACACACACACATGGTTTCAGGGACGGGAAATCCTGTGTCACAAACCTACTGGAGTTCTATGACATGGTGACAGCAGTAAGACAAGAGAGAGAGGGGTGGGTGGATTGCATTTTCTTGGACTGCAAGAAGGCGTTTGACACAGTTCCACACAAGAGATTGGTGCAAAAACTGGAGGACCAAGCAGGGATAACAGGGAAGGCACTACAATGGATCAGGGAATACTTGTCAGGAAGACAGCAGCGAGTCATGGTACGTGGCGAGGTGTCAGAGTGGGCACCTGTGACCAGCGGGGTCCCGCAGGGGTCAGTCCTAGGACCAGTGCTGTTTCTGGTATTTGTGAACGACATGACGGAAGGAATAGACTCTGAGGTGTCCCTGTTTGCAGATGACGTGAAGTTGATGAGAAGAATACACTCGATCGAAGACCAGGCAGAACTACAAAGGGATCTGGACAGGCTGCAGAACTGGTCCAGCAATTGGCTCCTGGAGTTCAATCCCACCAAGTGCAAAGTCATGAAGATTGGGGAAGGGCAAAGAAGGCCGCAAACGGAGTACAGTCTAGGGGGTCAGAGACTACAAACCTCACTCAAGGAAAAAGATCTTGGGGTGAGTATAACACCAGGCACATCTCCTGAAGCGCACATCAACCAAATAACTGCTGCAGCATATGGGCGCCTAGCAAACCTCAGAACAGCATTCCGACATCTTAATAAGGAATCGTTCAGGACCCTGTACACCGTATACGTTAGGCCCATATTGGAGTATGCGGCACCAGTTTGGAACCCACACCTAGCCAAGCACGTAAAGAAACTAGAGAAAGTGCAAAGGTTTGCAACAAGACTAGTCCCAGAGCTAAGAGGTATGTCCTACGAGGAGAGGTTAAGGGAAATCAACCTGACGACACTGGAGGACAGGAGAGATAGGGGGGACATGATAACGACATACAAAATACTGAGAGGAATTGACAAGGTGGACAAAGACAGGATGTTCCAGAGATTGGACACAGTAACAAGGGGACACAGTTGGAAGCTGAAGACACAGATGAATCACAGGGATGTTAGGAAGTATTTCTTCAGCCACAGAGTAGTCAGTAAGTGGAATAGTTTGGGAAGCGATGTAGTGGAGGCAGGATCCATACATAGCTTTAAGCAGAGGTACGATAAAGCTCACGGCTCAGGGAGAGTGACCTAGTAGCGATCAGTGAAGAGGCGGGGCCAGGAGCTCGGACTCGACCCCCGCAACCTCAACTAGGTGAGTACAACTAGGTGAGTACACACACACACACACACACACACATGCACACACACACACACACACACACACACACACACACACACACACACACACACATACAGACACACACACACATATACAGGATTTCACACCTTCCTGTGAAGTGACCCTCTAACCCTTCCTTTCTCCCCCATCTCTCTCCCTCTCCTCTCCTCTCTCTTCTTCTCTCCTCTCTCTCTCTCTCTCTCTCTCTCTCTCTCTCTCTCTCTCTCTCTCTCTCTCTCTCTCTCTCTCTCTCTCTCTCCCCCCTTTCTCTCATCCTCTCTCTCTTTCTCTCTCTCTTCCTCTCTCTCTCCCTCTCCCTCTCTCTCTTCCTCTCTTCCTCTCTTACTCTCTCTCTTCCTCTTCTTTTCTCTTTCTCTCTCTTCCCTTGTCACTAACCCCCTCTCTCTTACCTTTTCCCTCTCTCACTTTCTCCCCCTTTTTCCCTTATTTTCCCCTCCTTCTAGGCTCCCCTTCTCTCTCTTTCTCCCTCTCTCTCACTCTCTCCCCCTTTTTCTTTTTCTCTTTCTCTCTCTCTTTCACTAAAAAAAAAAAAAGAAATGGTTGGGACTCGCAGGGATCAGGGATCAGATGACAATGGTACTGGTAGGGAGGAATGGATGGATGAGTAGTGGAAAAGGATAGAGCAAGAATGGGTGAGAAAATTAGGAGAGCTTTCTGAAAAAATGGAAAAAGAGCTCTCTGTGAAATGGGAAAAGAGGTTGGAGAAGGAGACGAAGAATTGGGAGGCACAAGTCGAAACTGCAGTAGCCAGGGTAAAGGTCCTAGAATTTGAGGTAAACAGGCTGAAACAAGTCTCAGGGGTAGTGACCAGAGAAGACACAGCATACGAAGCTGAGAGGCTGAACAGGAAGGAAGGAGATATGAATTATGCTAAGGTCATATCAGCCTGCAAAGAAGGGCCAGGGAGTGGAAGGGAAGAGTAAATGGATGCAGATGGAGAGGGAGATAGGTCGAATGCTGAGGCACAACCATGCTACCAAGAGCCACTGGGAAAATCAAGGGAGAAAATGACCACATACAGACAGGAACCAGAGTCACAGAGGGAGAGGCAATGGGAGGAGGAAAGGGCAAAATCAGTGATTATCCATGGGCTTCGGGAGAGAGAGGAAAGGACACACACTGAAAGACGGCAGGAAGAAAGAAAGGAGATTGAGAAAATCATCACGGAAATAGGGGGAGAAGACATGGATGAGATTGTAAATTTTCAGAGAATAGGGGGGTACTTGAAGGGGAGAAACTGACCAATCAAGCTGATTCTCAGGACAGAAACAATGCAGAACAGGATCCTCCAAGAGAAACCATGGTTGAAAAGCTCGGAAGAGTACAAGAAGGTGTTCCTAGACAGAGACAGAACACAAACAGAGAGACAGCAGATGAGGGAGAGGACAAAAAAACGAAAGGAGCTAGGAAAGGAGACAAGGATGGAACCAGCAGAGGTCAGTCAGAACAGAACAGAGCAGCAAGGGCAAGCACACACACAAATATCCTCAGAACCCCACAACCTATCACACCATCCCAACACACAATACAATCCATACCCACAGCTTCCACCCAACCCCCAACCATAGAATCTCACACTATGCTACCAGGTCTCCCACCCCCACAGGCCCTCCAAACCACAGTTTTGGAAAGGAAACTGAAGGTATGGTACACAAACGCTGATGGAATAACAAACAAGTGGGAAGAGTGGCACGAAAGAGTCAAAGAGGCATCACCAGACATCATAGCGATCACAGAACCAAGCTTACAGGTATGATAACAGATGCCATCTTTCCAATGGGATACCAGATCCTGAGAAAAGACAGAAGGAACAGGGGGGGTGGAGGAGTGGCATTGCTGATCAAACACCGATGGAATTTTGATGAGCTGGAGAGAGGAGACAGCGGAAAAGAAAGTGATTACATAGCGGGAACGCTTCACTCTGGAGGTCCCAAGGTGATAATTGCAGTGATGTATAACCCACCACAGAACAGCAGGAGGCCAAGGCAAGAGTATGACGAGAGCAGTAGAGCGATGGTTGACACACTGGCTGCAGTGGCCAGAAGAGCTCATGCATGCAGGGCAAAGCTCCTGATCATGGGCGACTTTAACCACAAGGAGATCGAATGGGAGAACTTGGAGCCACATGGGGGCCAAGATACATGGAGGGCTAAGATGATGGAGATGGTACTGGAAAACTTCATGTACCAACACGTAAGGGACACTACAAGAGAGAGAGGAGAGGATGAACCAGCAAGACTGGACTTAGTATTCACCTTGAGTAGTGCAGATGTTCAAGACATCACATATGAAAAACCCCTTGGGGCCAGCGATCATGTGGTTTTGAGCTTCAAATACACAGTAGAGCTACAAGTGGAGGGGGAAGCAGGAAGGCCAGGACAAATGAAACCAAACTACAGGAAAGGGGACTCCACAGGAATGAGGAACTTCCTGAATGAGGTTCAGTGGGACAGAGAACTGACAGGGAAGCCAGTTAATGAG
>NC_091295.1:68167202-68234702 GCF_038502225.1 Cherax quadricarinatus | reverse complement strand
GTGAACCTTGCTTCACTGTTAGAACCAGTGAAGCAACAGTGTAAACCTTGCTTCACTGTTAGAACCAGTGAAGCAACAGTGTGAACCTTGCTTCACTGTTAGAACCAGTGAAGCAACAGTGTGAACCTTGCTTCACTGTTAGAAAAAGTGAAGCAACGGTGTGAACCTTGCTTCACTGTTAGAACCAGTGAAGCAACAATGTGAACCTTGCTTCACTGTTAGAACCAGTGAAGCAACAGTGTAAACCTTGCTTCACTGTTAGAACCAGTGAAGCAACAGTGTGAACCTTGCTTCACTGTTAGAACCAGTGAAGCAACAGTGTAAACCTTTCTTCACTGTTAGAACCAGTGAAGCAACAGTGTGAACCTTGCTTCACTGTTAGAACCAGTGAAGCAACAGTGTAAACCTTGCATCACTGTTAGAACCAGTGAAGCAACAGTTTAAACCTTGCTTCACTGTTAGAACCAGTGAAGCAACAGTGTGAACCTTGCTTTACTGTTAGAACCAGTGAAGCAACAGTGTAAACCTTGCTTCACTGTTAGACCCAGTGAAGCAACAGTGTAAACCTTGCTTCACTGTTAGAACCAGTGAAGCAACAATGTGAACCTTGCTTCACTGTTAGAACCAGTGAAGCAACAATGTGAACCTTGCTTCACTGTTAGAACCAGTGAAGCAACAGTGTGAACCTTGCTTCACTGTTAGAACCAGTAAAGTAACAGTGTAAACCTTGCTTCACTGTTAGAACCAGTGAAGCAACAGTGTAAACCTTGCTTCACTGTTAGAACTAGTAAAGTAACAGTGTAAACCTTGCTTCACTGTTAGAACCAGTGAAGTAACAGTGTAAACCTTGCTTCACTGTTAGAACCAGTAAAGTAACAGTGTGAACCTTGCTTCACTGTTAGAACCAGTGAAGCAACAGTGTGAACCTTGCTTCACTGTTAGAACCAATGAAGCAACAGTGTGAACCTTGCTTCACTGTTAGAACCAGTAAAGCAACAGTGTGAACCTTGCTTCACTGTTAGAACCAGTAAAGCAACAGTGTGAACCTTGCTTCACTGTTAGAACCAGTGAAGCAACAGTGTGAACCTTGCTTCACTGTTAGAACCAGTGAAGCAACAGTGTAAACCTTGCTTCACTGTTAGAACCAGTGAAGCAACAGTGTAAACCTTGCATCACTGTTAGAACCAGTGAAGCAACAGTGTGAACCTTGCTTCACTGTTAGAACCAGTGAAGCAACAGTGTGAACCTTGCTTCACTGTTAGAACCAGTGAAGCAACAGTGTAAACCTTGCATCACTGTTAGAACCAGTGAAGCAACAGTGTGAACCTTGCTTCACTGTTAGAACCAGTGAAGCAACAGTGTGAACCTTGTTTCACTGTTAGAACCAGTAAAGTAACAGTGTGAACCTTGCTTCACTGTTAGAACCAGTGAAGCAACAGTGTGAACCTTGCTTCACTGTTAGAACCAGTAAATAACAGTGTGAACCTTGCTTCACTGTTAGAACCAGTGAAGCAACAGTGTGAACCTTGCTTCACTGTTAGAACCAGTGAAGCAATAGTGTGAACCTTGCTTCACTGTTAGAACCAGTGAAGCAACAGTGTGAACCTTGCTTCACTGTTAGAACCAGTGAAGCAACAGTGTGAACCTTGCTTCACTGTTAGAACCAGTGAAGCAACAGTGTAAACCTTGCATCACTGTTAGAACCAGTGAAGCAACAGTGTGAACCTTGCTTCACTGTTAGAACCAGTGAAGCAACAGTGTGAACCTTGCTTCACTGTTAGAACCAGTAAAGTAACAGTGTGAACCTTGCTTCACTGTTAGAACCAGTGAAGCAACAGTGTGAACCTTGCTTCACTGTTAGAACCAGTAAAGTAACAGTGTGAACCTTGCTTCACTGTTAGAACCAGTGAAGCAACAGTGTGAACCTTGCTTCACTGTTAGAACCAGTGAAGCAACAGTGTGAACCTTGCTTCACTGTTAGAACCAGTGAAGCAACAGTGTGAACCTTGCTTCACTGTTAGAACCAGTGAAGCAACAGTGTGAACCTTGCTTCACTGTTAGAACCAGTGAAGCAACAGTGTGAACCTTGCTTCACTGTTAGAACCAGTGAAGCAACAGTGTGAACCTTGCTTCACTGTTAGAACCAGTGAAGCAACAGTGTGAACCTTGCTTCACTGTTAGAACCAGTGAAGCAACAGTGTAAACCTTGCTTCACTGTTAGAACCAGTGAAGCAACAGTGTGAACCTTGCTTCACTGTTAGAACCAGTGAAGCAACAGTGTGAACCTTGCTTCACTGTTAGAACCAGTGAAGCAACAGTGTGAACCTTGCTTCACTGTTAGAACCAGTGAAGCAACAGTGTGAACCTTGCTTCACTGTTAGAACCAGTGAAGCAACAGTGTGAACCTTGCTTCACTGTTAGAACCAGTGAAGCAACAGTGTGAACCTTGCTTCACTGTTAGAACCAGTGAAGCAACAGTGTAAACCTTGCTTCACTGTTAGAACCAGTGAAGCAACAGTGTGAACCTTGCTTCACTGTTAGAACCAGTGAAGCTACAGTGTAAACCTTGCTTCACTGTTAGAACCAGTGAAGCAACAGTGTAAACCTTGCTTCACTGTTAGAACCAGTAAAGCAACAGTGTGAACCTTGTTTCACTGTTAGAACCAGTAAAGCAACAGTGTGAACCTTGCTTCACTGTTAGAACCAGTGAAGCAACAGTGTGAACCTTGCTTCACTGTTAGAACCAGTGAAGCAACAGTGTGAACCTTGCTTCACTGTTAGAACCAGTGAAGCAACAGTGTGAACCTTGCTTCACTGTTAGAACCAGTGAAGCAACAGTGTGAACCTTGCTTCACTGTTAGAACCAGTGAAGCAACAGTGTGAACCTTGCTTCACTGTTAGAACCAGTGAAGCAACAGTGTGAACCTTGCTTCACTGTTAGAACCAGTGAAGCAACAGTGTGAACCTTGCTTCACTGTTAGAACCAGTGAAGCAACAGTGTAAACCTTGCTTCACTGTTAGAACCAGTGAAGCAACAGTGTGAACCTTGCTTCACTGTTAGAACCAGTGAAGCAACAGTGTAAACCTTGCTTCACTGTTAGAACCAGTGAAGCAACAGTGTAAACCTTGCTTCACTGTTAGAACCAGTAAAGCAACAGTGTGAACCTTGCTTCACTGTTAGAACCAGTAAAGCAACAGTGTGAACCTTGCTTCACTGTTAGAACCAGTGAAGCAACAGCGTGAACCTTGCTTCACTGTTAGAACCAGTGAAGCAACAGTGTGAACCTTGCTTCACTGTTAGAACCAGTGAAGCAACAGTGTGAACCTTGCTTCACTGTTAGAACCAGTGAAGCAACAGTGTGAACCTTGCTTCACTGTTAGAACCAGTGAAGCAACAGTGTGAACCTTGCTTCACTGTTAGAACCAGTGAAGCAACAGTGTGAACCTTGCTTCACTGTTAGAACCAGTGAAGCAACAGTGTAAACCTTGCTTCACTGTTAGAACCAGTGAAGCAACAGTGTGAACCTTGCTTCACTGTTAGAACCGGTGAAGCAACAGTGTAAACCTTGCTTCACTGTTAGAACCAGTGAAGCAACAGTGTAAACCTTGCTTCACTGTTAGAACCAGTAAAGCAACAGTGTGAACCTTGCTTCACTGTTAGAACCAGTGAAGCAACAGTGTGAACCTTGCTTCACTGTTAGAACCAGTGAAGCAACAGTGTGAACCTTGCTTCACTGTTAGAACCAGTAAAGCAACAGTGTGAACCTTGCTTCACTGTTAGAACCAGTAAAGCAACAGTGTGAACCTTGCTTCACTGTTAGAACCAGTGAAGCAACAGTGTGAACCTTGCTTCACTGTTAGAACCAGTGAAGCAACAGTGTGAACCTTGCTTCACTGTTAGAACCAGTAAAGAAACAGTGTGAACCTTGCTTCACTGTTAGAACCAGTAAAGCAACAGTGTGAACCTTGCTTCACTGTTAGAACCAGTGAAGCAACAGTGTGAACCTTGCTTCACTGTTAGAACCAGTGAAGCAACAGTGTGAACCTTGCTTCACTGTTAGAACCAGTAAAGCAACAGTGTGAACCTTGCTTCACTGTTAGAACCAGTAAAGCAACAGTGTGAACCTTGCTTCACTGTTAGAACCAGTGAAGCAACAGTGTAAACCTTGCTTCACTGTTAGAACCAGTGAAGCAACAGTGTGAACCTTGCTTCACTGTTAGAACCAGTGAAGCAACAGTGTGAACCTTGCTTCACTGTTAGAACCAGTGACTCACACATAATATCTAAGCTCTGTTAATTAAAAATGTATTTCAGAACTTACAATATTTTTCAGTCATCGCAGAGAAACATAAAACAGTTTGTGTTAATGTTTCTGTGAAACTGCTTTGATATTGCTTTGAAACTGCTTTGACACTGCTTTGAAACTGCTTTGATACTGCTTTGAAACTGCTTTAATACTGCTTTAATACTGCTTTGAAACTGCTTTAATACTGCTTTAAAACTGATTTGAAACTGCTTTGAAACTGCTTTAATACTGCTTTAAAACTGATTTGAAACTGCTTTGAAACTGCTTTAATACTGCTTTGAAACTGCTTTAATACTGCTTTGAAACTGCTTTAGTACTGCTTTGAAACTGCTTTAATACTGCTTTGAAACTGCTTTAATACTGCTTTGAAACTGCTTTAATACTGCTTTGAAACTGCTTTAATACTGCTTTGAAACTGCTTTAATACTGCTTTAAAACTGATTTGAAACTGCTTTGAAACAGCTTTAAAACTGCTGGGAAACTGCTTTATAACTGCTTTGAAACTACTTTAAAACTACTTTGAAACTGCTTTAAAACTACTTTGAAACTGCTTTAAAACTACTTTGAAACTGCTTTAAAACTACTTTGAAACTACTTTAAAACTACTTTGAAACTGCTTTAAAACTACTTTGAAACTGCTTTAAAACTACTTTGAAACTGCTTTAAAACTACTTTGAAACTGCTTTAAAACTACTTTGAAACTGCTTTAAAACTACTTTGAAACTGCTTTAAAACTACTTTGAAACTACTTTAAAACTACTTTGAAACTGCTTTAAAACTACTTTGAAACTGCTTTAAAACTACTTTGAAACTGCTTTAAAACTACTTTGAAACTACTTTAAAACTACTTTGAAACTGCTTTAAAACTACTTTGAAACTGCTTTAAAACTACTTTGAAACTGCTTTAAAACTGTTTTAAATACAACTTTAAAACTGCCTTCAAACTGCTGTAAAACTGTTTTGAAAGCCATTCATGGTTATGAAGGGGGTCGCGGCACCCCGTCTGAGAGACGAACTGTTGATTACGGTTAGTAAACCAACTTGACTCATCATTGTGTGTGTGTGTGTGTGTGTGTGTGTTACCTGGAGGTTATTCCGGGGATCAACGCCCCCGCGGCCCGGTCCATGACCAGGCCTCCCGATGGATCAGGGCCTGATCAACTAGGCTGTTACTGCTGGCCGCACGCAGTCCAACGTACGAGCCACAGCCCGGCTGATCCGGCACTGACTTTAGGTATCTGTCCAGCTCTCTCTTGAAGGCAGCCAGGGTTTATTGGTAATTCCCCTAATGCTTGATGGGAGGCTGTTGAACAGTCTTGGGCCACGGACACTTATGGTGTTTTCCCTTAGTGTACCAATGGCGCCCCTACTTTTTATTGGGGGCATTTTGCATCGCCTGCCCAGTCTTTTACTTTCGTAGGGAGTGATTTCTGTGCGCAGATTTGGGACCATTCCTTCCAAGATTTTCCAAGTGTAGATTATGATATATATCTCCCTCCTGCGTTCCAACGAGTACAAGTCAAGTGCTTCCAAGCGTTCCCAGTAGTTAAGGTGCTTGACAGAACTTATACGTGCAGTAAAGGATCTCTGTACACTCTCTAGATCTGCGATTTCACTTGCTTTGAATGGAGATGTTAATGTACAGCAGTATTCCAGCCTAGAGAGAACAAGTGATTTGAAAAGGATCATCATTGGCTTGGCATCTCTCGGTTTGAACGTTCTCATTATCCATCCTATCATTTTCTTTGCACGTGCGATCGTGGCACTGTTGTGATCCTTGAAAGTGAGATCCTCAGACATTACTACTCCCAGGTCCCTTACATTATTTTTCCGCTCTATTGTATGGCCAGAGTCTGTAGTAAACTCTGTTCTAGTTATTATCTCCTCCAGTTTTCCATAACGGAGTAGTTGGAATTTGTCCTCATTGAACATCATATTGTTTACTGTTGCCCACTGGAAAACTTTGTTTATATCTTCTTGGAGGTTAACCGCGTCCTCAGCAGATGACAGCCTCATGCAGATCCTAGTATCATCCGCAAAGAATGATACGGTGCTGTGATATATTTCTGTCTATGTCTGATATGAGGATAAGGAATAAGATGGGGGCGAGTACTGTGCCTTTTGGAACAGAGCTCTTCACTATGGCAGCCTCCGATTTAACTCTGTTGACCAGTTATTCCTTTAGCACGTATTTTATGGGCTATTACACCATGATCGCATTTGTCAAATGCTTTTGCAAAGTCTGTGTATATTACATCTGCATTCTGATTTTCTTCCAGTGCATCCAAGGCCATGTCATAGTGATCCAGTAGTTGTGAGAGACAGGAGCGACCTGCCCTGAACCCATGTTGCCCTGGATTGTGCAGATTTTGGGAATCCAGGTGATTTGCAATCCTGCTTCTTAGCACTCTTTCAAAGATTTTTATGATGTGGGACGTCAGAGCTATTGGTCTATAGTTCTTAGCTAATGCTTTGCTGCCACCTTTATGGAGTGGGGCTATATCCGTTGTTTTAAGTGACTGTGGAATTTCACCCATGTCCAGGCTCCTCCTCCATAATGTACTTAGGGCACGCGAGAAGGGTTTCTTGCAGGTCTTAATGAAAACAGAGTTCCACGAGTCTGGGCCCGGGGCTGAGTGCATGGGCATGTTGTCAATGGCTTTTTCGAAATCTATCGGAGTTAGGGTAATGTCGGAAATCTGGCATACATTTATGGAGTTTTGAGGCTCATTCATGAAGAAATCATTTGGGTCGTCGATCCTCAGACCGATTAGTGGTTCACTAAACACAGAGTCGAACTGGGATTTCAATATTTCACTCATTTCCTTGTTGTCATCTGTGTAAGTCCCATCCTGTGTGTGTACCTTTGATCAAGTTAGATCTAACTTCTTTTGTTAAAAATGTTAGAAGCATTTGTTAATTACTAAGGTGAGGTTGTCTTGACAGGTGAAGGTTCCAACACCACGTCAGGCAGAGAAGAAACCAATGTCCGGTGTCAACATGGGATCTGAACACCCCTAAGAGACGCTCTACTCCTCTTCTTACATACAACAAAGGTAACACCTCTCATTATTATTATTATTATTATTATTATTATTATTATTATTATTATTATTATTATATGTCGTGCCGAATAGGTGAAATTGGTCAGTTAGCAAGAACTCATTTAAAATTAGTCCTTTCTAAAATTTTCTCATGTACGTTTAAAGATACATTATTTTTCATTTATGTTAATGTAAAAATTAATAATTTTGTACCAAAAGAACCTTAAAAAACTTACCTAACCTTATAACAAGCGCAATATAATTTAGCCTAATCCAGCAAAATTTATTATAAATAAGTTTACAATAATTTAATAATAAACAAATACAATGAAATATATTTTTTTCGTTAGGTTCAGAATAATTTTTGCGAAATTATTGCATACACAAATTTTTGCTTGCCTTATTCGGCAAGAAGAGCATTGCTATTTAGGCCAAAATAGCGAGAAAATAGGGAAGTGCAAGCGCTTTCATAATAGCTCTTGGAATTTCGCTCTTTTTTCACAGTGGTTGTTCTGCATATTGTGATATCACCTGTTTACTGTGATCTTATCGCATATATACAAGAACTGGACTGGGGGACCCTTATCCTCAGAGAAAAGAATAAACTTCAGGGAACACCGAGGATCTCTCCAGAGCTGTTTGAATGTTTTCTTCTAAGGATGAGGGTCCCCAGGACAGTTCCACAGGTGCTACCTCCCTACATTATATATATATATATATATATATATATATATATATATATATATATATATATATATATATATATATGCAAAACAACCACTCTGAAAGAATAGGGAAATTCCAAGCGCTTTCGTGACTACTCACATTATCAAGGAACTATTGATAGTTCCTTGACAATGTGAGTAGTCACGAAAGATCTTGGAATTTCTCTATTCTTTCAGAGTGGTTGTTTTGCATATTCTGAAATCATCTGTTTACTGTGATCTTATTATATATATATATATATATATATATATATATATATATATATATATATATATATATATATATATATATATATATATATATATGTCGTGCCGAATAGGTAGAACTTGCCATCTTGGCTTAAATAGCAACGCTCATCTTGCCATATAGGACAAGTGAAAATTTGTGTATGCAATAA
Organism: Cherax quadricarinatus; assembly: GCF_038502225.1. Lineage (NCBI taxonomy): Eukaryota > Metazoa > Arthropoda > Malacostraca > Decapoda > Parastacidae > Cherax > Cherax quadricarinatus. Next base: position 68,226,228 of record NC_091295.1, on the reverse strand, counting down.
TTTCCCAAAAATCATTCTGAACCTAAGGGAAAAAATATATTTCACTGTGTTTGTTTAGTATTAAATTATTGTAAACAAATCTAATATATATTTAGTTGGGTTAGACTAAAATAAATTGCGCTTGTTATAATAAGGCTAGGTAAGTTTTCTAAGTTTCTTTTGGTGCAAAATTATAAATTTTTACATCAACGTCAATGAAAAAAATATATCTTTAAACGAATAAGAGAAAATTTTAGAAAGGACTTAATTTTAAATGAGTTCTTGCTAATTGACCAGTTTTACATATTCGGCACGATATATATATATATATATATATATATATATATATATATATATATATATATATATATACATACATATGCAAGGAATTCGCAAGAGCAGGCGAAATATACACAAACATTGATCTCTGGCCGAAGGAGACTCGAACCTACGAACCTTGGAACAAGGTACGCAGTGCTTTACCAATCTCACCACACTGGACCTTGGCACCCAGCTTGCGCTAGACGTTAATCCTAGGCAGCCAGCTTTTAGAGAGAAGGCATACAGCTTTTCATCTCATCCCGTGCATGCATCAGCCTTACTAGAGATTTTAACAATGCAAGGAATTCGCAAGAGCAGGCGAAATATACACAAACACTGATCTCTTGCTGAAGGAGACTCGAACCTACGAACCTTGGAACAAGGTACGCAATGCTTTACCATTCTCACTGCACTGGACCAATACCTCGGCCAGAGATCAGTGTTTGTGTATATTTCGCCTGCTCTTGCGAATCCCTTGCATTGTTAAAATCTCTAGTAAGGCTGATGCATGCACGTGATGAGATGAAAAGCTGTAATCCTTCTCCCTGAAAGCTGGCTGCCTTGGATTAACGTCTAGCGCAAGCTGGGCGCCAAGGCATTGGTCCAGTGTGGTGAGAATGGTAAAGCACTGCGTACCTTGTTCCAAGGTTCGTAGGTTCGAGTTTCCTTCGGCCAGAGATCAGAGTTTATATATATATATATATATATATATATATATATATATATATATATATATATATATATATATATATATATATATATATGAGGTGCCGAGTAGATAAAACTTGCGGTTTTGACTTAAATAGCAACGCTCTTCCTGCCAAATAAGGCAAGCGAAAATTTGTGTATGCAATAATTTCGCAAAACTCATTCTGAACCTAAGGAAAAAATATATTTCATTGTGTTTGTTTATTATTAAATTGTTGTAAACTTATCTAAAATATATTTGGATTAGGCTAAACTAAATTGCGCTTGTTATAATAAAGTTAGATAAGTTTTCTAAGGTTCTTTTGGTACAAAATCATTAATTTTTACATTAACATATAAGATAAAAATATATCTCTAAACGTATAAGAGAAAATTTTAGAAAGGACTTAATTTCAAATGAGTTCTTGCTAATTGACCAATTTTACCTATTCCGCACCACATACATATATAATAGAAAGAGAGGGAGAGAGAGAGAGAGCAAGCTTCTATACCACAAGACGGGCAGCAAGCAGCAACTTCACTCTGGCTGCACCCTTCTCCAGAATTTCACTTCATCTGAGATCATTTATCCCCAGGATGACTAGAGTCTGGAACACATTCGTACAACATTATGATGTCAACGAGATAAAGTCAGTTGATAAAATGCTGGCCCACAGACGCTCCCTCTACAGAAGATGACGAAGAGTCACTGAGCTCCTCAGGAGTGCTAGAATATCTGATACACGAAAGGAGGCGCTGACTAGGGAAGTGGAAACTATCGAACTTAAGTTAAATGACTCTTACAGGAACCAGGAGAGACAGGAGGAGCTTAAAGCTATTAGTGAAATTGAAAGAAATTCAAAATATTTCTTTTCATATGCCAAAAACAAGGCAAATACCACATCTAGTATCGGGCCCTTACTCAGACAGGATGGGAATTACACAGATGACAACAAGGAAATGAGTGAAATATTGAAATCCCAGTACGACTCTGTGTTTAGTGAACCACTAATCGGTCTGAGGATTGACGACCAAAATGATTTCTTCATGAATGAGCCTCAAAACTCCATAAATGTATGCCAGATTTCCGACATTACCCTAACTCCGATAGATTTCGAAAAAGCCATTGACAACATGCCCATGCACTCAGCCCCGGGCCCAGACTCGTGGAACTCTGTTTTCATTAAGAACTGCAAGAAACCCCTCTCGCGTGCCCTAAGTACACTATGGAGGAGGAGCTTGGACATGGGTGAAATTCCACAGTCACTTAAAAAAAGGATATAGCCCCACTCCATAAAGGTGGCAGCAAAGCATTAGCTAAGAACTATAGACCAATAGCTCTGACGTCCCACATCATAAAAATCTTTGAAAGAGTGCTAAGAAGCAGGATTGCAAATCACCTGGATTCCCAAAATCTGCACAATCCAGGGCAACATGGGTTCAGGGCAGGTCGCTCCTGCCTCTCACAACTACTGGATCACTATGATATGGCCTTGGATGCACTGGAAGAAAATCAGAATGCAGATGTAATATACACAGACTTTGCAAAAGCATTTCACAAATGCGATCATGGCGTAATAGCCCATAAAATATGTGCTAAAGGAATAACTGGGAAAGTGGGGAGATGGATCTTCAACTTCCTAACAAATCGAACAAAAAGAGTAGTGGTCAACAGAGTTAAATCGGAGGCTGCCATAGTGAAGAGCTCTGTTCCACAAGGCACAGTACTCGCCCCCATCTTATTCCTTATCCTCATATCAGACATAGACAGAGATATACATCACAGCACCGTATCATTCTTTGCGGATGATACTAGGATCTGCATGAGGCTGTCATCTGCTGAGGACGCGGTTAACCTCCAAGAAGATATAAACAAAGTTTTCCAGTGGGCAACGGTAAACAATATGATGTTCAATGAGGACAAATTCCAACTACTCCGTTATGGAAAACTGGAGGAGATAATAACTAGAACAGAGTATACTACAGACTCTGGCCATACAATAGAGCGGAAAAATAATGTAAGGGACCTGGGAGTAGTAATGTCTGAGGATCTCACTTTCAAGGATCACAACAGTGCCACGATCGCACGTGCAAAGAAAATGATAGGATGGATAATGAGAACGTTCAAAACGAGAGATGCCAAGCCAGTGATGATCCTTTTCAAATCACTTGTTCTCTCTAGGCTGGAATACTGCTGTACATTAACATCTCCATTCAAAGCAGGTGAAATCGCAGATCTAGAGAGTGTAGAGATCCTTTACTGCACGTATAAGTTCTGTCAAGCACCTTAAGTACTGGGAACGCTTGGAAGCACTTGACTTGTACTCGTTGGAACGCAGGAGGGAGAGATATATCATAATCTACACTTGGAAAATCTTGGAAAGAATGGTCCCAAATCTGCACACAGAAATCACTCCCCACGAAAGTAAAAGACTGGGCAGGCGATGCAAAATGCCCCCAATAAAAAGTAGGGGCTCCATTGGTACACTAAGGGAAAACACCATAAGTGTCCGGGGCCCAAGACTGTTCAACAGCCTCCCATCAAGCATTAGGGGAATTGCCAATAAACCCCTGGCTGCCTTCAAGAGAGAGCTGGACAGATACCTAAAGTCAGTGCCGGATCAGCCGGGCTGTGGCTCGTACGTTGGACTGCGTGCGGCCAGCAGTAACAGCCTAGTTGATCAGGCCCTGATCCATCGGGAGGCCTGGTCATGGACCTGGCCGCGGGGGCGTTGATCTCCTGAATAACAACCAGGTAACCAGGTAACTTCATCTTCTTCCCTACTTGTGTGTCTCATAACAATAAAAATGCTTTCAAATGAGCTGATGTAGGTAACAGCTCTTAGCTTGTCAATAAAGTTAGGAATCCTTAACCTGTAAATAGCTTGTCAATAAAGCGGCGGCCTGGTGGCTAAAGCTCCCGCTTCACACACGGAGGGCTCGGGTTCGATTCCCGGCGGGTGAAAACATTTCAACACATTTCCTTACACCTGTTGTCCTGTTCACCTAGCAGGAAATAGGTACCTGGGTGTTAGTCGACTGGTGTGGGTCGCATCCTGGGGGACAAGATTAAGGACCCCAATGGAAATAAGTTAGACAGTCCTCGATGACGCACTGACTTTCTTGGGTTATCCTGGGTGGCTAACCCTCCGGGGTTAAAAATCCGAACGAAATCTTATCTTAACCTTACCTTGTCAAACCCTGTATAAAAGAGAGAGAGAGAGAGTCTTCATGATAAGTAGTGTTAATGATCCTCGTGTATCGACTGGTAGTGTACAGGTAACATACAGCCTTGAACTTGCCAAATCAAGCTCCGCTCTACCCATAATGGCTTTATTGGGTTTTAAGCCTATCGACTAGACGAGAACTTCACGTCACCTGTTCATCGTAGACAAGAACTCTTTAATCACTAAAACAAGGCGTAAAGTATATACACAAGTATATGTCGTAAAGAATATATATACAAGTAATATATCCACATAAACCGAAGTTATACACACTAATGTTAACTGAATAACGAGGCTTCGAAGTGGTTCACAGTAGGTTTCACTGAGCTTTTCGGAGCGAGGCTGGTCATTCCGGCCATTTGCCAGGTGGTCGTAGCAACCTGAAGGTGAAGACGGCTCTGATAGTGACGAAAGTGTAGTGATACAGATCTTATAATAGTGTGCGATCGAACCATTTTGAAAAGGGAACGTTCCTTTGTGAAGCATAAGTTGTATTTCTCCAGCGGCGCCAGTAACGTAGTTAGGTTATGTAGTTGAGAATAGGCGAGTGTTGGTGACGAGGAGTTAAGTAATTGTGCCCTTATTGTGGTGGTGGTTGCTAGTTGTGGTTGGTGGTTGTGGATGCTGGTTATTGGTGGTTGTTGCTTGTTGTTTCCCCGTCTTCATGTTGCCTTTGCATCCTTTCTTTTCTCGTTTTGATTTTTAAATGTTTATTTATAGTATTATTGTTCTTGTTATACGTCCTATTTTTGTTATTGTTCTTCGTGTTCCTGATACGTGGTGACTAGCAAGTCTCCTTACATTGTGTGTGTGTGTGTGTGTGTGTGTGTGTGTGTGTGTGTGTGTGTGTAGACTTGTGTGCACCAGCCACAGTGTACGTCTCACATAAGGTACGACCTGTGTAGCACATAACACACACAACACGGAAGGGAAGACTAGACACGCTAAGGGATAGGGGTATCTGGCAGAGGGTGGGGGGTTGTGGGGGGATGACGGGTGAGGTATGGGTAGGAGAAGGAGAGCTGCATTTTTCAACCCCCTCCCCCCCCCACTCGCCTTGATGGACATATCTACATTAAAAAAAAAATATCCTGTGTATGGTATAGTCAATGCTGAGAAATGGTAGTTCCCAAGTGACAGTAACTGGAGCTCTGCTGGAAGGTGAAGCTGTCGTACCTGATGAACCTTTAATGGAGTATTATTATTCTTATTGTTCTACTGAAGTCTCCCAGCTCAGACTGACACTACTGAAGTCTCCCAGCTCAGTCTGAGACATTTTAACACTGATCCATTCTGTAAATTTTAGATTTTGCCACCGAAGCAGCAAGTTTATTGTGCACCCCATATCCATCCTGTGGACGGTGATGAAATATGACAGGGGAAATATAACTAGCTTTTTTATCCACTATGCAGCTATCATGTAGAATAGTGTAGCAGTACACTGCTGGTGTTGCTACTGTGCAGCTATCATGTAGAATGGTGTAGCAGTACACTGCTGGTGTTGCTACTGTGCAGCTATCATGTAGAATAGTGTAGCAGTACACTGCTGGTGTTGCTACTGTGCAGCTATCATGTAGAATAGTGTAGCAGTACACTGCTGGTGTTGCTACTGTGCAGCTATCATGTAGAATAGTGTAGCAGTACACTGCTGGTGTTGCTACTGTGCAGCTATCATGTAGAATAGTGTAGCAGTACACTGCTGGTGTTGCTACTGTGCAGCTGTCATGTAGAATAGTGTAGCAGTACACTGCTGGTGTTGCTACTGTGCAGCTATCATGTAGAATAGTGTAGCAGTACACTGCTAGTGTTGCTACTGTGCAGCTGTCATGTAGAATGGTGTAGCAGTACACTGCTAGTGTTGCTACTGTGCAGCTGTCATGTAGAATGGTGTAGCAGTACACTGCTAGTGTTGCTGTTGCGCAGCTATCATGTAGAATAGTGTAGCAGTACACTGCTGGTGTTGCTACTGTGCAGCTATCATGTAGAATAGTGTAGCAGCACACTGCTAGTATTGTCATGTGTGGGGGGTTCGATAACGTGGATTGGGTAATAACACTCACGTTGGATGTTCTAGTATAATTATAACGAAATATATGGGAAGCACCAGGCCCGCCCTGCCTTTCTGCTTTCTATCTTAAGACTGACTCACAAATTGGGTCCTAGGGGTGAGCGGCATTCAAAAACATGTTATGGTCAGCAGCAACATGAATAACAGTCAGTGATTCACGCAGACGGTTGGTAGTGAGTCATACTACTGGTAACTGGTTACTGGTAACTAGTACTACTGGGAACTGATACTACTGGGAACTGATACTACTGAGAGCTCGGCGACGCTAACGTATGTCGTCCCGACATACAGCTAATACAAACTAGAGACGGCAGGCGTACGGCTTGGGCTGATTCTATACAATGTCAAAGTACACAACAATTGAACATTATAACATAAGGAGAATATTGGAATGGAAGCTAATGTAATTGACTATAATGAAACTTACTGTAATGAAACTGTAATGAAACTGTAATGCATTACAAGGTATAGCACAACTCATCGAATGAACTCAACATTGGGATTACACAAAGTGATAAAAAAAATTGATCGATCGATCTGTATTTATGTGATCTACGGATTCTGAGGAAGAAATATATACAAAGAAAGAAGTGTTTAACAGAAAGGCAGACTTGGTGCACTCAAATCTAGACCGTTAAATCTCAGAATTCGGAGAGAACGTGAACACAAAAAAAATCTGGAATATTGATAAGTTGATACTGTAATTATTTATCTATACAGGTTATTTACATTTAACCCCAACTTTGCTAGGGTGAGATTGACATATGCAGACTGGGTGTCATCTCTGGGAGGATCAAACTCTGTTGCACTGGCTAACTCATGCCATCTGAATTTGTAGTTACAAATGATACTTGAGAATTTCTCAATACCTGTCATGTACATAGGGAATAACGACATTCAGGCTGATCATCTGACTGAGTGTTAGAGGTAGAGGGTACAGAGTCAGGAGGATTGTCAGAGTCTGTCACATTAGTCTGGGTTGGAACATCATTATCATCACATACTAACTTCATATGATCCAAATGCGATTCTTTATACTGACCAGTACTAATTTCTCTAACCTTATACTTATTGCCAGTGATATGTTCAACTACTCGATAAGGACCAACAAACTTTTGATCAAGCTTAGGCATTGCAGACGTTTTGTTAAAGTTAGTCAGCATAACTCTCGAACCTACATTGATTTTGGGCGGCTTTGCTCGAGTGTTTGCGACTCTTGTAAATTCTGCTGTTGATTTATGAAGTGTTTCACGGATTCTTCTAAAGACGCTTTGAGCTAAGCTGAGACGAGTTGCTATGAAATCATCAGGGTTGTAATTTGATTTCGGATTAGAATATAACAACTCATAAGGCAAACGTTTATCTACACCGTACAATGCATAATGTGGAGTGTCACCTATAGAAACATTGTAAGCAGAATTTATAGCACACTGCACATCAGGTATAACTTCATCCCAAGGTTCACTGTTGGGATTGATAGTGGCTCTCAAGACATCAAGTACTTTCTTATTGGTTCGTTCTGCTAACTGGTTACTGGTAACTGGTATTACTGGGAACTGATACTACTGAAAGTGTTGCTACTGTGCAGCTAGCATGTAGAATAATGTAGCAATACACTGCTAGTGTTGCTAATGTGCAGCTATCATGTAGAATAGTGTAGCAGCACACTGCTAGTGTTGCTACTGTGCAGCTATCATGTAGAATAGTGTAGTAGCACATTAGCAGTGTGCTGCTACACTGCTACACAGTAGCAACACTAGCAGTGTTGCTACTGTGCAGCTATCATGTAGAATAGTGTAGCAGCACACTGCTAGTGTTGCTACTGTGCAGCTATCATGTAGAATAGTGTAGCAATACACTGCCGATGTATTCAATTTTGCTAAAAAGTGAAGAAGAGGGGGAAAAAGTATTGAAGGGGAGGGGAGAGAGTGAAGTGGGAAAACTGAAGAGAGTAAACTGAAGAGGGTGAGGGGAGAAGGAGGGAATGAGAGGGAAAGAGGTGCTGGAGCAACACACAGACACACTTTATCGTGGGCTTACCTGTGTGGTTGTTGCCGGGGACTGCGTGTGTACACTATTGCTGTACACGCCACTGTGTACACTGCTGTTGCACACACCGGTGTGTACACTACTGTTGCACACATCGGTATGTACACTACTGTTGTACATACTAGTGTGTGTAACAGCCTAACCAGTTAGAGACTAGACCTCGATCAACATATGGAGGATCGAGCCTGCTACTTGCGCTGCAAGATTCATTACTTATCAATACAGCTGCCTTCCCCCTCCTCAAGGATTAACTGATTGACAGAGAGAGAGAGAGAGAGAGAGAGAGAGAGAGAGAAAGGGCAGTAGTAACAAATGAGAGAAAGAGGAAATAAAAGTCTTAATGAGATTGAGAGAAGTGGAGAGAAAGCATCTAAGTAATGAGTAGGGGGAGAGAGACTTGGAGAGACAGTATTGGGAGGATGTATCAGGGTTATGGAATGGCTGGAAGGGAGATGACACTTGTAAGTTGCTGTATACACTCAGTGGCAAGGGAGGATAAGTTGCTATATACACTCAATGGTAGGGGACGATAAGTAGCTATATACTCAGTGGCAGGGGAGGATAAGTAGCTATATACTCAGTGGCAGGGGAGGATAAGTAGCTATATACTCAGTGGCAGGGGAGGATAAGTTGATATATACTCAGTGGCAGGGGAGGATAAGTTGCTATATACTCAGTGGCAGGGGAGGATAAGTTGCTATATACTCAGTGGCAGAGGAGGATAAGCTGCTATATACTCAGTGGCAGGGGAGGATAAGTTGCTATATACTCAGTGGCAGGGGAGGATAAGTTGCTATATACTCAGTGGCAGAGGAGGATAAGCTGCTATATACTCAGTGGCAGAGGAGGATAAGCTGCTATATACTCAGTGGCACAGGAGGATAAGCTGCTATATACTCAGTGGCAGGGGAGGATAAGTTGTTGTATACTGAGTGGCAGGGGAGGATAAGTTGCTTTATACTGAGTGGCAGGGGAGGATAAGTTATGTACTGAGTGGCAAGGGAGAATAAGTTGCTATATACTGAGTGGCAGGGGAGGATAAGTTGCTATATACTCAGTGGCAGGGGAGAATAAGTTATATACTGAGTGACAGGGGAGGATAAGTTATATACTGAGTGGCAGGGGAGGATAAGTTATGTACTGAGTGGCAGGGGAGGATAAGTTATGTGCTGAGTGGCAGGGGAGGATAAGTTGCTATATACTGAGTGGCAGGGGAGGATAAGTTATATACTGAGTGGAAGGGGAGGATAAGTTATGTACTGAGTGGAAGGGGAGGATAAGTTATGTACTGAGTGGCAGGGGAGGATAAGTTGCTATATACTGAGTGGCAGGGGAGGATAAGTTGCTATATACTGAGTGGCAGGGGAGGATAAGTTGCTATATACTGAGTGGCAGGGAAGGATAAGTTATATACTGAGTGGCAGGGGAGGATAAGTTATGTACTGAGTGGCAGGGGAGGATAAGTTGCTATATACTGAGTGGCAGGGGAAGATAAGTTATGTACTGAGTGGCAGGGGAGGATAAGTTGCTATATACTGAGTGGCAGGGGAGGACAAGTTGCTATATACTGAGTGGCAGGGGAGGATAAGTTATGTACTGAGTGGCAGGGGAGGATAAGTTGTTATATACTGATTGGCAGGGGACGATAAGTTGCTATATACTGAGTGGCAGGGGAGGACAAGTTGCTATATACTGAGTGGCAGGGGAGGATAAGTTGCTATATACTGAGTGGCAGGGGAGGATAAGTTGCTATATACTGAGTGGCAGGGGAGGACAAGTTGCTATATACTGAGTGGCAGGGGAGGATAAGTTGCTATATACTGAGTGGCAGGGGAGGACAAGTTGCTATATACTGAGTGGCAGGGGAGGATAAGTTGCTATATACTGAGTGGCAGGGGAGGACAAGTTGCTATATACTGAGTGGCAGGGGAGGATAAGTTATGTACTGAGTGGCAGGGGAGGATAAGTTGCTATATACTGAGTGGCAGGGGAGGATAAGTTGCTATATACTGACTGGCAGGGGAGGATAAGTTGCTATATACTGAGTGGCAGGGGAGGGTAAGTTGCTATATACTGAGTGGCAGTGGAGGATAAGTTGCTATATACTGAGTGGCAGGGGAGGATAAGTTATGTACTGAGTGGCAGGGGAGGATAAGTTGCTATATACTGAGTGGCAGGGGAGGATAAGTTGCTATATACTGAGTGGCAGAGGAGGATAAGTTATGTACTGAGTGGTAGGGGAGGATAAGCTGCTATATACTGAGTGGCGGGGGAGGATAAGTTGCTATATACTGAGTGGCAGGGGAGGATAAGTTGCTATATACTGAGTGGCAGGGAAGGATAAGTTGCTATATACTGAGTGGCAGGGGAGGATAAGTTGCTATATACTGAGTGGCAGGGAAGGATAAGTTGCTATATACTGAGTGGCGGGGGAGGATAAGTTATGTACTGAGTGGTAGGGGAGGATAAGCTGCTATATACTGAGTGGCAGGGGAGGATAAGTTGCTATATACTGAGTGGCAGGGGAGGATAAGTTGCTATATACTGAGTGGCAGGGGAGGATAAGTTGCTATATACTGAGTGGCAGGGGAGGATAAGTTATGTACTGAGTGGCAGGGGAGGATAAGTTGCTATATACTGAGTGGCAGGGGAGGATAAGTTGCTATATACTGAGTGGCAGGGGAGGATAAGTTGCTATATACTGAGTGGCAGGGGAGGATAAGTTGCTATATACTGAGTGGCAGGGAAGGATAAGTTGCTATATACTGAGTGGCAGGGGAGGATAAGTTATGTACTGAGTGGTAAGGGAGGATAAGTTGCTATATACTGAGTGGCAGGGGAGGATAAATTGCTATATACTGAGTGGCAGGGGAGGATAAGTTATATACTGAGTGGCAGGGTAGAACAAGTTGCTTTATACTGAGTGGCAGGGGAGGATAAGTTGCTATATACTGAGTGGCAGGGGAGGATAAGTTATGTACTGAGTGGCAGGGGAGGATAAGTTATATACTGAGTGGCAGGGGAGGACAAGTTGCTTTATACTGAGTGGCAGGGGAGGATAAGTTGCTATATACTGAGTAGCAGGGGAGGATAAGTTATATACTGAGTGGCAGGGGAGGATAAGTTATGTACTGAGTGACAGGGGAGGATAAGTTGCTATATACTGAGTGGCAGGGGAGGATAAGTTGCTATATACTGAGTGGCAGGGGAGGATAAGTTGCTATATACTGAGTGGCAGGGAAGGATAAGTTATATACTGAGTGGCAGGGGAGGATAAGTTATGTACTGAGTGGCAGGGGAGGATAAGTTGATATATACTGAGTGGCAGGGGAAGATAAGTTATGTACTGAGTGGCAGGGGAGGATAAGTTGCTATATACTGAGTGGCAGGGGAGGACAAGTTGCTATATACTGAGTGGCAGGGGAGGATAAGTTATGTACTGAGTGGCAGGGGAGGATAAGTTGCTATATACTGAGTGGCAGGGGAGGATAAGTTGCTATATACTGAGTGGCAGGGGAGGATAAGTTATGTACTGAGTGGCAGGGGAGGATAAGTTGCTATATACTGAGTGGCAGGGGAGGATAAGTTGCTATATACTGAGTGGCAGGGAAGGATAAGTTGCTATATACTGAGTGGCAGGGGAGGATAAGTTGCTATATACTGAGTGGCAGGGGAGGATAAGTTGCTATATACTGAGTGGCAGTGGAGGATAAGTTGCTATATACTGAGTGGCAGGGAAGGATAAGTTGCTATATACTGAGTGGCAGGGGAGGATAAGTTATGTACTGAGTGGCAGGGGAGGATAAGTTGCTATATACTGAGTGGCAGGGGAGGATAAGTTGCTATATACTGAGTGGCAGGGGAGGATAAGTTGCTATATACTGAGTGGCAGAGGAGGATAAGTTATGTACTGAGTGGCAGGGGAGGATAAGTTGCTATATACTGAGTGGCGGGGGAGGATAAGTTGCTATATACTGAGTGGCAGGGGAGGATAAGTTATGTACTGAGTGGTAGGGGAGGATAAGTTGCTATATACTGAGTGGCAGGGGAGGATAAGTTGCTATATACTGAGTGGCAGGGGAGGATAAGTTGCTATATACTGAGTGGCAGAGGAGGATAAGTAAGGCAGGGGAGGATAAGTTGCTATATACTGAGTGGCAGGGGAGGATAAGTTGCTATATACTGAGTGGCAGAGGAGGATAAGTTATGTACTGAGTGGCAGGGGAGGATAAGTTGCTATATACTGAGTGGCGGGGGAGGATAAGTTGCTATATACTGAGTGGCAGGGGAGGATAAGTTGCTATATACTGAGTGGCAGGGGAGGATAAGTTGCTATATACTGAGTGGCAGAGGAGGATAAGTTATGTACTGAGTGGTAGGGGAGGATAAGTTGCTATATACTGAGTGGCGGGGGAGGATAAGTTGCTATATACTGAGTGGCAGGGGAGGATAAGTTGCTATATACTGAGTGGCAGGAGAGGATAAGTTATGTACTGAGTGGCAGGGGAGGATAAGTTGCTATATACTGAGTGGCAGGGGAGGATAAGTTGCTATATACTGAGTGGCAGGGAAGGATAAGTTGCTATATACTGAGTGGCGGGGGAGGATAAGTTATGTACTGAGTGGTAGGGGAGGATAAGCTGCTTTATACTGAGTGGCAGGGGAGGATAAGTTGCTATATACTGAGTGGCAGGGGAGGATAAGTTGCTATATACTGAGTGGCAGGGGAGGATAAGTTATGTTCTGAGTGGCAGGGGAGGATAAGTTGCTATATACTGAGTGGCAGGGGAGGAAAAGTTGCTATATACTGAGTGGCAGGGAAGGATAAGTTGCTATATACTGAGTGGCAGGGGAGGATAAGTTATGTACTGAGTGGTAGGGGAGGATAAGCTGCTATATACTGAGTGGCAGGGGTGGATAAGTTGCTATATACTGAGTGGCAGGGGAGGATAAGTTGCTATATACTGAGTGGCAGGGGAGGATAAGTTGCTATATACTGAGTGGCAGGGGAGGATAAGTTATGTACTGAGTGGCAGGGGAGGATAAGTTGCTATATACTGAGTGGCAGGGGAGGATAAGTTGCTATATACTGAGTGGCAGGGGAGGATAAGTTGCTATATACTGAGTGGCAGGGGAGGATAAGTTGCTATATACTGAGTGGCAGGGAAGGATAAGTTGCTATATACTGAGTGGCAGGGGAGGATAAGTTATATACTGAGTGGCAGGGGAGGATAAGTTGCTATATACTGAGTGGCAGGGGAGGATAAGTTGCTATATACTGAGTGGCAGGGGAGGATAAGTTATATACTGAGTGGCAGGGGAGAACAAGTTGCTTTGTACTGAGTGGCAGGGGAGGATAAGTTGCTATATACTGAGTGGCAGGGGAGGATAAGTTATGTACTGAGTGGCAGGGGAGGATAAGTTATATACTGAGTGGCAGGGGAGGACAAGTTGCTTTATACTGAGTGGCAGGGGAGGATAAGTTGCTATATACTGAGTAGCAGGGGAGGATAAGTTATATACTGAGTGGCAGGGGAGGATAAGTTATATACTGAGTGGCAGGGGAGGATAAGTTATATACTGAGTGGCAGGGGAGGATAAGTTGCTTTATACTGAGTGGCAGGGGAGGATAAGTTATGTACTGAGTGGCAGGGGAGGATAAGTTTTATACTGAGTGGCAGGGGAGGATAAGTTATGTACTGAGTGGCAGGGGAGGATAAGTTGCTATATACTGAGTGGCAGGGGAGGATAAGTTATATACTGAGTGGCAGGGGAGGATAAGTTACATACTGAGTGGCAGGGGAGGATAAGTTATGTACTGAGTGGCAGGGGAGGATAAGTTGCTATATACTGAGTGGCAGGGGAGGATAAGTTGCTATATACTGAGTAGCAGGGGAGGATAAGTTATATACTGAGTAGCAGGGGAGGATAAGTTATATACTGAGTGGCAGGGGAGGATAAGTTATATACTAAGTGGCAGGGGAGGATAAGTTATATACTGAGTGGCAGGGGAGGATAAGTTGCTTTATACTGAGTGGCAGGGGAGGATAGGTTATGTACTGAGTGGCAGGGGAGGATAAGTTGCTATATACTGAGTGGCAGGGGAGGATAAGTTGCTATATACTGAGTGGCAGGGGAGGATAAGTTATATACTGAGTGGCAGGGGAGGATAAGTTATATACTGAGAGGCAGGGGAGGATAAGTTATATACTGAGAGGCAGGGGAGGATAAGTTATATACTGAGTGGCAGGGGAGGATAAATTATGTACTGAGTGGCAGGGGAGGATAAGTTATATACTGAGTGGCAGGGGAGGATAAGTTATATACTGAGTGGCAGGGGAGGATAAATTATGTACTAAGTGGCAGGGGAGGATAAGTTATATACTGAGTGGCAGGGGAGGATAAGTTGCTATATACTGAGTGGCAGGGGAGGATAAGTTGCTATATGCTGAGTGGCAGGGGAGGATAAGTTGCTATATACTGAGTGGCAGGGGAGGATAAGTTGCTATATACTGAGTGGCAGGGGAGGATAAGTTGCTATATGCTGAGTGGCAGGGGAGGATAAGTTATATACTGAGTGGCAGGGGAGGATAAGTTATATACTGAGAGGCAGGGGAGGATAAGTTATATACTGAGTGGCAGGGGAGGATAAATTATGTACTGAGTGGCAGGGGAGGATAAGTTATATAATGAGTGGCTGGGGAGGATAAGTTATATACTGAGTGGCAGGGGAGGATAAGTTATATACTGAGTGGCAGGGGAGGATAAGTTATATACTGAGTGGCAGGGGAGGATAAGTTATATACTGAGTGGCAGGGGAGGATAAGTTATATACTGAGTGGCAGGGGAGGATAAGTTATATACTGAGTGGCAGGGGAGGATAAGTTATATACTGAGAGGCAGGGGAGGATAAGTTATATACTGAGTGGCAGGGGGGGATAAATTATGTACTGAGTGGCAGGGGAGGATAAGTTATATACTGAGTGGCAGGGGAGGATAAGTTATATACTGAGAGGCAGGGGAGGATAAGTTATATACTGAGTGGCAGGGGGGGATAAATTATGTACTGAGTGGCAGGGGAGGATAAGTTATATACTGAGTGGCAGGGGAGGATAAGTTATATACTGAGTGGCAGGGAAACAGTATAAGTTATAAAAGACGGATAAATTGTGCGTTTCAAAAAATTAACATTAATTCTTTTATATACATTTTGTACTCGTTGCTGTAAGTTCAAATATGTCAGAAACCTGAGAGGTCAAAATATTCAGTAAAATTAAGCTTAGAACATGAGAGATAAAAAGGAAGGGCATTATGTGGTATCCCTCAGGGAATAATTGCATTAGTTATTTTGTCTTAAGTTGGTCTGGGTGCTCTATAAATAGCAGCAAGACTTTGTGGTTTCGAAACCTCTGTAAGAGCAACCCTGTGGGAGCCATGAGGCTCACTCTTGTTGAGTGAAGATCTCAGTACACACAGCAGCTGCTTTCTTCTGATGGACTGGTGAGTGCAACTAGGTCAAGTTTGTATAGCGCTGAGAGGGGCAAAGATCCAGCCTCCAGTACTCTCTCTCTCTCTCTCTCTCTCTCTCTCTCTCTCTCTCTCTCTCTCTCTCTCTCTCTCTCTTTCTCTCTTGCTCTCTCTCTTGCTCTCTTGCTCTCTCTCTTGCTCTCTCTCTTGCTCTCTCTCTTGCTCTCTCTTGCTCTCTCTCTCGGCGCCGGGATGGGTTGCTATTAAGTGGTTAATGGGGATAATTATTGTAGTGGATGCTTTGGCTGGTTGGCGGTGGTGATGGTTAAATTGTGGTTGTGGTGGTTCATGTTAGTGGTGCTGATCGTGGTGATGTCGGTGAGTGTGATTGTGGTTAAGAATAGTTTTGGTAATACTGGTGAAGTATGGTGGTGGTCGGCATGGTGATGGTAGTGGTGCTTGTACTGGTGGTGGGGGTAGTAGTATGGTGGTAGTAGAAGATAGTGATAATATTATTGGTGACAGTAGAAGATAGTGGTAGTACTGGTAGTGGAAAGAGAAGATAATGGTACTGAGTTAGTAAAGGATGGTAACTGCGATCGACCCAGCCCCTACAACACTGCAGTGCTGGTGCATCACTGTACTGTCTGCTACACTCTTTACCCTACACCATGGAAGCCCACTCACACTCGATCCTAGGAAAGGGGGAAGAGGTAGCTCCCACTCCAAGGAACGAAAACCTTTCTCCCTGTACCTAGTTCCTGCAGTCATAACTTCACAAAACCATCTTAGAATCCGAGAATCCCGTGCCTTGGTCTCTCATAGCACTGAGCGAGATGTGAAGTTGAACGTAAGGCACTTGGAAGCTCGTCCAAGTAGTGCTGCCGGGCCAGCAGCGCTCAACGAACCTCAAGCCCATTGCAAGACTCGGATGATGTCAAAGCCGATTACCGGCTATCCTAGAAGCCGGGAAGTGGTTCTGCGAACTGCTGAGAGACAGGATTCTAGCAAGTGGTGGTGGAGGAAGGTGCAGTCTCTCTCTCTTACACACACACACACACACACACACACACACACACACACACACACACACACACACACACACACACACACACACACACACACACACACACAGGGGTGATGTGGTCACCTGTTGAACCCAATATTGTGTTTGCTTCTACATCCATGTCCAATTTATTAGTCGGATGAGAGGAAAGGGGAGACTCAGAATGGAGAATAGTAGGAAAAGGGAACAGAAGTTGATGGAGAGAAGGGAGGAGGGGAGATGAGAGCCAGGTTGGAATAAAAGAAATAACAATATGCGAGGGTAAATGAGTGAGAGTGGAGAAGGGAGAGTCGATGATAAAGCTGTGTGAGTAGCGAAAGGAGGATGAGAGGGAAGAAGAGAGATAGAGAGAAATGGGAAATAATGTTCACAGAGGAAATAAATAGCCGACATTACGGTGCATGCTGAGCACTGTGTAACTGCCCAGATGGTGCAGAGAGGGAGGAGGTGGAAGAGAGAGGAAGTGAGGGGGAAGATAGAGGGAGAATAGAGAGAGAGAGGACGTGTGGGGAAGATAGAGGGAGAATAAAGAGAGAGGGGGTGAAGAGATGGGAGAGGGAGAGAAGGGGTGAGGGAGGGAGAGGAAGAGAGAGGGAGAGAGACAAGGGGAGAATAGAGAGGGGAGAGAGAGAAGGGGGGGGGGAAGAGCGACTCCTGCGAATACATTATTCACCTCTAGCACACAAATACAAATATACAATGAATAATAGTTGTTAAGGTGCCTATATATTCCTACACATATATATGGACACATATACGGTCAGAAAAAATTCCACGTGAATGGAAGGATTGATTGTTTTGACGGAGGCAGACAGATGGATGAGTAGAACTGGCAGATGGATAGACATGTCTATACGGGTTGACATACACATGGATAGATGGTTGGGGTGTTTGAATGTTGGATAGATGTGCTTGTAAGCAGTGTGAGAGTGGACTATGATGTGGCCTTTAAAGATCATGACATTTTCTCTCTTTCTCTCTCTCTCTCTCTCTCTCTCTCTCTCTCTCTCTCTCTCTCTCTCTCACTCTGTATACTGGCACTGGCAGCAGCAGTAGTGGCAGTGGTAGCAGCAGTAGTAATGGCAGCAGTAGCAATAATAGCCCAGAATTCCCATTTATTCCCATTAAAGCTCCGTTCTTCAAGACCAGGAGTGGAGAGGTTCTACTCCCAGTGTTTGGTGTCGGCTGTGTGACAGGAAGGAGTACATTGGAGTACTTGGGAAAGACAGCGAAGGACTTCAATCCACACAGCATATATGCTGAGAACTGCCTACTTTTATGTAGACTAAGGACTATCGTGTATTGGTATTTGAAGCAAGGATAGTAAAGTAGAAGGCTCTCCTCACCTTCCACCTTCTGGACACTGCGGGTATGAAAACTAAGGAAGAGAAGGGAAATATGCCATACCATATTGCAAATATTACTTGGAGTTTACAGGAATAATGGAAGTACATGGAAGGCCTAGGCTACAATTACCTCTATCTAGTTAGTACTGCATCTACATTACCTACTCGTGTGTTACTCAGCTGTGCATCACTGCAGTGACGAGCACCCACCTACTTCTACCACCATCACTGTTAATTTAGTTGCCTCGTTAACAACTGATCGCGTTGATGCAGTTACTAAACAAACATCAAATATCCATTGATTTCTGTTTGCCCTGGCGAAGCATCTAGCTGAATCAAATACTTGTCAAAGTGCTTGTCAAGTTGCTTCTGAAGTGAATGTGTTGTGTGTGTTTCAACGGGTAGTTTGCTCCATTCTGCTATAATTCCGTTAACAAATATATATATATATATATATATATATATATATATATATATATATATATATATATATATATATATATATATATATATATATATATATATATATATATATATATATATATATATATTCTTCTGCCTCGCAGTTTCATTCCATTATTTCCAGTTACGGAATCATTTTACACTTCAAATAATTTACGTTCGTCAATATCAAAACCATTCGTAGTCTCGTTTTCCTGAGAAGGATAAGGTTAAGTGCTTTAAGTCTTTCTTCATAGTTCGTTTCTGAGTGATGGTACGAGCTTGGTAGTTCTCTTTACTTTCTCCAAAACTGGATGACATATGTTGATGCTGCATTTACCCCCTGATTGTGAATCATCAGCAAATCTTGCTACATTAGATATTAGCCTCAAGACAGTTGATCCAGGAACCGATCTCTGAGCAACTCGAAGCCTTGCTTCCATGCCCTCCACCAGAGCTTAGAATCTTCTGTTCCATGCCCTCCACCAGAGCTTAGAATCTTCTGTTCCATGCCCTCCACCAGAGCTTAGAATCTTCTGTTCCATGCCCTCCACCAGAGATTCGAATCTTCTGTTCCATGCCCTCCACCAGAGCTTAGAATCTTCTGTTCCATGCACTCCACCAGAGCTTAGAATCTTCTGTTCCATGCCCTCCACCAGAGCTTAGAATCTTCTGTTCCATGCCCTCCACCAGAGCTTAGAATCTTCTGTTCCATGCCCTCCACCACAGCTTAGAATCTTCTGTTCCATGCCCTCCACCAGAGCTTAGAATCTTCTGTTCCATGCACTCCACCAGAGATTCGAATCTTCACGGCAAGCCAGGTAGTTGAGTCTCACTGTTTCTTGTTGAGATGGTCACATACCCAGGCATGAAGCTCCTCACATACCATGTGTTTTTATTTTGGAACTCTTAATGAACTGCATCTGTTGACTGTTCGTCCCAGAAATTCAGTTGGTCCGGCACGATCTTTTTAGACGAACTAGGGAAAAATTCTGCTATACTGTCCTCGCTTCATCATCTAGATAGTTCTTAGCTGATACCTTAGGTATAAACCCTAAAGTCTTCAGTATGTACTCTCGTGTACTCTGATATACCACATGTACATCCATGAATCTCCACGTATGTACAGGTACATACTCCCTGCAATTTCTCACCCGTTCTCGTGTCAAGAGAGTTTACATTGCCAGAGCTTTTCAGAGGTGGAGAGTTAAGTACACCTGTGTCCCACACCTGTGTATCGTTAAACACCTGTCTTGTTAGAGTGCAGGTGGTACCTATGAGACTTTGTAGGTTGGCGAGTGTCGCTGTACGTTGCTTGCATTACGAGAGAGAGAGAGAGAGAGAGAGAGAGAGAGAGAGATCCATACCCACACATAATCTCTGATTTACATATGGTGAAAGGGACTTCAATAAAAGATAAAGGAAAGTTATAGATTTATCAGAGGACGTTGACACATGCAGACAGCCAGACACAGCCAAACAGACCTACAGACATCTTCACCTGAGGCATGTGATGGCCTCATGATCCGAGGAATTATTCTCAGCTTTCTTGGATCAAACCTGATTATCACTGCCATTTCCAGATGCTTGGTGAACCCCACGGTAGAGGGAAGGTGATGGACGGAGAGGGAGTGTGATGGAAGGAGAGGGAGTGTGATGGAAGGAGAGGGAGTGTGATGGAAGGAGAGGGAGTGTGATGGAAGGAGAGGGAGTGTGATGGAAGGAGAGGGAGGGTGATGGAAGGAGAGGGAGTGTGATGGAAGGAGAGGGAGTGTGATGGAAGGAGAGGGAGTGTGATGGAAGGAGAGGGAGGGTGATGGAAGGAGAGGGAGTGTGATGGAAGGAGAGGGAGTGTGATGGAAGGAGAGGGAGTGTGATGGAAGGAGAGGGAGTGTGATGGAAGGAGAGGGAGTGTGATGGAAGGAGAGGGAGGGTGATGGAAGGAGAGGGAGTGTGATGGAAGGAGAGGGAGTGTGATGGAAGGAGAGGGAGTGTGATGGAAGGAGAGGGAGTGTGATGGAAGGAGAGGGAGTGTGATGGAAGGAGAGGGAGTGTGATGGAAGGAGAGGGAGGGTGATGGAAGGAGAGGGAGTGTGATGGAAGGAGAGGGAGTGTGATGGAAGGAGAGGGAGTGTGATGGAAGGAGAGTGTGATGGAGAGGGAGGGTGATGGAAGGAGGGAGTGTGATGGAAGGAGAGGAGTGTGATGGAAGGGAGAGGGTGATGGAAGGAGAGGGAGTGTGATGGAAGGAGAGGAGTGTGCTGGAAGGAGAGGGAGTGTGATGGAAGGAGAGGGAGTGTGATGGAAGGAGGGAGTGTGATGGAAGGAGGGAGGGTGTGATGGAAGGAGAGGAGTGTGATGGAAGGAGGAGAGGGAGTGTGATGGAAGGAGAGTGTGATGGAAGGACAGGGAGGTGATGGAAGGAGAGGGAGTGATGGAAGGAGAGGGAGGGGTGATGGAAGGAGAGGAGGGTGATGGAAGGAGAGGATGTGATGGAAGGAGAGGAGTGTGATGGGAGGAAGGAGGAGGGAGGGTGATGGAAGGAGAGAGGGTGGAGGAGGGAAGGTGATGGAAGGAGGAAGGAGTGTGATGGAAGGGAGGACAGATGGAAGGAGGAGACAGATGGAAGGAGAGGATTGGGGTGATGGAGGAGGGATGGAATGGAGAGGAGGGTGGATGGAAGGAGGAGGGGAGTGAATGATGGAAGGAGGAGTGTGATGGAAGGAGAGGGAGTGTGATGGAAGGAAGAGGAGGGGAGTGATGGAAGGAGAGGGAGTGTGGATGGAAGGAGAGGGAGGGTGGATCAAGGAGAGGAGGATGGAAGGAGAGGGGGTGGATAGGAGAGGGAGTGGAAAAGGAGGGAGTGATGGAAGGAGAGGGAGTGTGATGGAAGAGGGAGAGTGATGGAAGGAGGAGGAGGAGTGATGGAAGGAGAGAGGTGTGGAAGGAGAGGGAGTGTGATGGAAGGAGAGGGAGTGTGATGGAGGGAGGAGGAGGTGAAGGATGGAAGGGAGGAGGAGGGGGATGGAAGGAGAGGAGTGATGGAAGGAGAGAGTGGAAGGAAGGAGGATTGTGGATGGAAGGAGAGGGAGTGATGGAAGGAGGAGGTGAGGATGGAAGGAGGGGAGAGTGATGGAAGGAGAGGATGGAAGGAGAGGGAGGTGTGAATGGAAGGAGAGGAGTGATGGAGGAGGATGATGGAAGGAGGAGGAGAGATGGAAGGAGGAGGAGTGGTGATGGAAGGAGAGTGAGGATGGAAGGAGAGAGGTGGGTGGAAGGAGGAGGGAGGTGTGATGGAAGGAGAGGGGAGTGTGATGGAAGGAGAGGGAGTGGAAGGAAGGAGAGGGAAGTGATGGAAGGAGGGAGGTATGATGGAAGGAGAGGAGTGTGATGGAAGGAGAGGGAGGGTGTTGAGGACAGTGGAATGGAGGGAGGAGTGTGATGGAAGGAGAGGGAGTGGATGGAAGGAGGAGTGTGATGGAAGGAGGAGGAGGGAGATGGAAGGAGAGGGGAGATGGAAGGAGAGGGAGGGTGAATGGAAGGGAGGAGAAGGAGGGGGTGATGGAAGGAGAGGAGTGGTGATGGAAGGAGAGGGAGTGGGTGATGGAAGGAGAGAGGGTGATGGAAGGAGGAGATGGAAGGAGAGGGAGTGTGGATGGAAGGAGAGAGGGTGGAAGGAGAGGAGTGTGATGGAAGGAGGGAGGGTGAATGGAAGGAGGATGGATGGAAGGAGGGAGTGTGATGGAAGGAGGAAGGTGTGGAGGAGGGAAGGTGATGGAAGGAGAGAGGAGTGAATGGAAGGAGGGAGGGTGGAATGGAAGGAGGGGAGGGTGTGGATGGAAGGAGGAGGGGTGATGGAAGAGGGAGGAGGGTGGATGGAAGGAGAGAGTGTGATGGAAGGAGAGGGAGTGATGGATGGAGGAGGGAGGTGATGGAAGGAGAGGGAGTGTGATGGAAGGAGAGGGGGTGATGGAAGGAGGGAGGGGTGATGGAAGGAGAAGGAGGTGGATGGAAGGAGAGGGAGTAAGATGGAAGGAGGAGGGGTGGATGGAAGGAGAGGGAGTGATGGAAGGAGAGGGAGGTGATGGAAGGAGGGAGAGTGGATGGAAGGAGAGGGAGTGATGGAAGGAGGGAGGGGTGGTGATGGAAGGAGGAGGGGAGTGGATGGAAGGAGGGAGGTGATGGAAGGAGAGGGAGGGTGATGGGAAGGAGAGGGGAGTGTGAATGGAAGGAGAGTGTGATGGAAGGAGGGAGTGTGATGGAAGGAGGGAGTGGTGATGGAAGGAGGGAAGGGTGATGGAAGGAGAGGGGAGGTGATGGAAGGAGAGGAGGAGTGAATGGAGAGGGAGTGTGATGGAAGGAGAGGGAGTGTGATGGAAGGAGGAGGGGGGGTGATGGAAGGAGGGAGTGGTGATGGAAGGAGGGAGTGGTGATGGAAGGAGAGGAGGTGATGGAAGGAGAGGAGTGTGAATGGAAGGAGGAGGAGTGTGATGGAAGGAGAGGGAGGGGTGATAAAGGAGAGGGAGTGTGGAAGGAGAGGAGTGGTGATGGAAGGAGGGGGATGGAAGGAGGAGGTGTGATGGAAGGAAGGAGGAGTGTGATGGAAGGAGAGAGTGATGGAAGGAGGGAGGGTGTGATGGAAGGAGGGAGGATGGAAGGAGGGAGGATGATGGAAGGAGAGGGTGATGGAAGGAGAGGGGGTGGAATGGAGGAGAGTGTGATGGAAGGAGGGAGGATGGTATGATGGAAGGAGGGAGTGTGATGGAAGGAGAGGGGAGTGGAAGGAGAGGGAGGTGATGGAAGGAGAGGGAGGGTGATGGAAGGAGAGGGAGTGATGGAAGGAGAGAGTGTGGAATGGAGAGGGAGTGGTGATGGAAGGAGGGAGTGTGATGGAAGGAGGGGAGTGATGGAAGGAGAGGGAGGGTGATGGAAGAGGGGGTGATGGAGGGAGTGTGATGGAAGGAGGGAGGGGGTGATAAGAAGGAGAGGGAGTGTGATGGAAGGAAGGAGGGAGTGATGGAAGGGAGAGGGATGGAATGGAGAGGGAGTGGTGATGGAAGGAGAGGGAGGTGATAAGGAAGGAGGGAGAGATGGAGAGGGAGGTGATGGAAGGAGAGAGGTGATGGAAGGAGGGAGTGTGATGGAAGGAGAGGGGGATGGAAGGAGAGATGGAAGGAAGGAGAGGGTAGATGGAAGGAGAGGGAGTGGAATGGAGAGGGTGGAAGGAGAGAGGGTGATGGAAGGAGAGGGAGTGATGGAAGGAGAGGGAGGTGATGGAAGGAGAGGAGTGTGATGGAAGAGAGGGAGGTGTGGAATGGAGGAGGGAGTGTGATGGAAGGAAGGAGGAGTGTGATGGAGGGGAGGGAGTGGTGGATGGAAGGAGAGGGAGGTGTGATGGAAGGAGGGAGGTGATGGAAGGAGGGGAGGTGATGGAAGGAGAGGGAGGGTGATGGAAGGGAGGGAGATGGAATGGAAGGAGGGAGTGTGATGGAAGGAGGAGGAGGATGGAAGAGGAGTGTGATGGAAGGAGAGGGAGTGTGATGGAAGGAGAGGGAGATAAGGAGGAAGGAGGGTGATGGAAGGAGAGGGAGTGGTGATGGAAGGAAGGAGAGTGATGGAAGGGAGAGGGAGTGGATGGAAGGAGAGTGGGTGATGGAAGGAGAGGGAGGTGTGGGAATGGAAGGAGAGGGTGGAATGGAAGGAGGAGTGGATGGAAGGAGAGAGGGTGGAATGGAAGGAGGGAGTGTGATGGAAGGAGAGGGAGGGTGATGGAAGGGAGAGGGAGTGGTGATGGAAGGAGAGGGAGGTGATGGAAGGAGAGGAGATGGAAGGAGAGGAGGTGATAAGGAGAGATGGAAGGAAGGAGGGAGTGTGATGGAAGGAGAGGAGGGTGATGGAAGGAGAGAAGATGGAAGGAGAGGGAGGGGTGAATGGAAGGAGAGGGTGTGGAAGGAGAGGAGTGTGGATGGAAGGGAGAGGGTGATGGAAGGAGAGGGGTGGAATGGAAGGAGGGGAGGGGGTGATGGAAGGAGGGAGGGGTGGAATGGAAGGAGGGAGGGTGATGGAAGGAAGAGGAGGGAGATGGGAAGAAGGAGGAGTGATGGAAGGAGAGGGGAGGGTGATGGAAGGAGAGGGGTGGATAAGGAGGAGGGAGGTGATGGAAGGAGAGGGAGGGTGATGGAAGGAGAGGGAGTGTGATGGGAAGGAAGGAGGAGTGGTGATGGAAGGAGAGGGAGTGGTGATGGAAGGAGGGATGTGATGGAAGGAGAGGGAGTGTGGAAGGAGGGGAGGTGGAATGGAAGGAGGGGAGGGGGTGATGGGAGGAGGGTGATGGAAGGAGAGGGAGGTGATGGAAGGAGAGGGAGGATGGGAAGGAGAGGAGGGTGATGGAAGGAGAGGGAGGTGGGGATAAAGAGAGTGTGGAAGGAGGAGGGAGATGGAAGGAGAGGAGTGATGGAAGGAAGGAGGGAGGATGGAAGGAGAGGCAGATGGAAGGAGAGGGAGGTGATGGAAGGAGAGGGAGTGTGATGGAAGGAGGGAGGGGTGTGATGGAAGGAGGGAGGGTGATGGAAGGAGAGTGTGATGGAAGGAGAGGGAGGGTGGAATGGAAGGAGGGAGATGGAAGGAGAGGGAGTGGTGATGGAAGGAGGAGAGGTGTAGTGGAAGGAGGAGGGGTGATGGAAGGAGAGGGAGTGTGATGGAAGGAGAGGGAGGTGGTGATGGAGGAGAGGAGGGGTATGATGGAAGGAGAGGGAGTGTGATGGAAGGAGAGTGAGGATGGAAGGGGAGGGAGGGTGTGATGGAAGGAGAGGTGGAGTGGAAGGAGAGGTGTGGAATGGAGAGGAGTGTGATGGAAGGAGAGGGAGTGGAGTGGAAGGAGAGAGGTGTAGGAAGGTGGAGAGGGAGGGGGGTGATGGAAGGAGAGGGAGTGTGATGGAAGGAGGAGGGGTGTGATGGAAGGGAGAGGGAGGAGTGGAAGGAGAGGGTAGGGGGATGGAAGGAGAGGAGTGGAAGGAAGAGAAGGAGTGATGGAAGGAAGGAGGGAGTGGTGATGGAAGGGAGGAAGGTGTGGAGGAGGAGGGGTGATGGAAGGAGAGAGTGGTGGAATGGAGAGGGAGTGATGGAAGGGAGAGGAGTGGATGGAAGGAGGGATGTGGAATGGAAGGAGGGGATGGAAGGGAGAGGAGTGAATGGAAGGAGATGGAATGGAAGGAGGGAGGTGATGGAAGGAGGAAGGAGGAGAGTGATGGAAGGAGAGGATGTGGATGGAAGGAGGGAGGTGATGGAAGAGAGGTGTGGAATGGAGAGGGAGGGTGATGGAAGGAGAGGGAGAATGGAAGGAGGGAGGGAGATGAATGGAAGGAGGGAGTGTGGATGGAAGGATGAGGAGGGGAGGGTGATGGAAAGGAGAGGAGGGTGATGGAAGGAGGGAGTGTGGAAGGAAGGAGATGGATGGAAGGAGAGGGAGGGTGATGGAAGGAGGAGGATGGAAGGAGGAAGGGAGGGAGGGTGATGGAAGGGAGGAGGTGGGGATGGAAGGAGAGGTGAATGGAAGGAGGATGAATGGAGAGGGAGTGTGATGGAAGGAGAGGGATGTGAATGGAAGGAGGGGGTGATGGAAGGAGAGAGGATGGAAGGAGAGGTGGAATGGAAGAGGAGGCAGATGGAAGGAGGAGGGGGTGATGGAAAGAGTGGAATGGAGAGGGAGGTGTGATGGAGGGATGTGATGGAAGGAAGAGGAGAGTGTGATGGGGAAGGAGGGAGGAGTGATGGAAGGAGGAGGGAGGTGATGGAAGGAGAGGGAGTGTGATGGAAGGGAGGGGATTGATGGAAGGAGAGGAAGGGTGATGGAAGGAGAGGGAGTGGATGGAAGGAGGAGATGGAATGGAAGGAGGAGTGTGTGGATGGAATGGAGAGGGGAGTGGTGATGGAAGGAGAGGGAGGGTGATGGAAGGAGAGGAGGTGGATGGAAGGAGGGAGATGGAATGGAGGAGGGAGTGTGATGGAAGGAGAGGAGGGTGATGGAAGGAAGGAGGGAGGGGTGGTGATGGAAGAAGAGGGATGGTGATGGAAGGAGAGATGTGGATGGAAGGAGGAGGGAGGTGATGGAAGGAGAGAGTGTGATGGAAGGAGAGGGAGTGAATGGATGAGGAGGAGGAGTGTGAATGGAAGAGGGAGGGTGATGGGGAGAGTGTGATGGAAGAGGGAGTGATGAATGGAAGGAGGGAGGTGGTGGGAATGGAAGGGAGAGTGTGGAATGGAGAGGAGGTGTGGAATGGAAGGGAGATGGAAGGAGAGGAGTGTGATGGAAGGAGGGGAGGGTGATGGAAGGAGGAGGGAGGGTGATGGAAGGAGAGTGTGATGGAAGGAGAGATGGATGGAAGGAGAGGGAGGGTGATGGAAGGAGAGGAGTGTGATGGAAGGAGGAGGGGTGATGGAAAAGAGGAGGGGTGTGATGGAGGAGAGGAGGGTGATGGAAGGAGGGAGTGTGATGGAAGGAGAGGGAGGGTGATGGAAGGAGAGGAGATGGAAGGAGGGAGTGTGATGGAAGGAGGAGGAGGGTGATGGAAGGAGAGAGTGATGGAAGGAGGGATGTGATGGGAAGGAGAGGGGAGGGTGATGGAAGGAGAGTGTGATGGAAGGAGAGGGAGTGTGATGGAAAGGAGAGATGGTGATGGAAGGAGGGAGGGGAGTGATGGAAGGAGGATGAGGGAGGATGGAAGGAGAGAGGGGTGTGGAATGGAAGGAGGAGATGGAAGGAGAGGGAGGTGATGGAAGGAGAGGGAGGTGTGATGGAAGGAGGAGGGGGGATGGAAGGAGGAGGGGGTGATGGAAGGAGAGAGATGGAAGGAGAGGGAGGGTGATGGAAGGAGGAGGGAGTGTGATGGAATGGAGGAGGGAGTGATGGAAGGAGGGAGGTGATGGAAGGAGGGAAGGATGGAAGGGAGTGTGAGGGGTGGAATGGAAGGAGGAGGGTGATGGAAGGAGAGGGAGTGATGGAAGGAGAGGGAGTGTGATGGAAGGAGAGGGAGGGTGATGGAAGGAGAGAGTGATAAGGAGAGGAGTGTGGATGGAAGGAGAGGGAGTGATAAGGAGGGAGATGGAAGGAGAGGAGTGTGGAGAGGAGATGGAAGGAGAGGGAGGTGGGATGGAAGGAGAGGATGGATGGAGGAGGAGTGTGATGGAAGGAGAGGGAGTGATGGAAGGAGAGGTGGAATGGAAGGAGGAGTCATGAAGGAGAGGGAGTGTGATGGAAGGAAGAGGAGGGATGGAAGGAGAGGGGGATGGAATGGAGAGAGTGATGGAAGGAGAGGAGGTGATGGAAGGAAGGAGAGAGTGATGGAAGGAGGGAGTGGATGGAAGGAAGAGAGGTGGAATGGAAGAGAGGTGTGATGGAAGGAGAGGGAGTGTGATGGAAGGAGAGGGAGTGTGATGGAAGGAGAGGGAGTGTGATGGAAGGAGAGGGAGTGTGATGGAAGGAGAGGGAGGGAAGTATTACACTCATCTAATAAACTGTTGTCATCAGGAAATGTTTCAGAGTACATTGACACACTTGTGTGTGTGCGCGCGTGCGCATACCGGAGCTACGTGTCACACAACTGTCTTCCACACCTGCAGGTTTACTCATACACACACACACACTTGTACACACATGATATCATGAAAGCCAACCTGGTTAAGAGAAGGTAAATCCTATTTCACAAACGACAAAGTGCGACAAAGTAATAACGGCAGGGTGCGGCAGGGTGACAAGGGCAGGGTGCGGCAGGGTAACAATGGCAGGGTGCGGCAGGGTAACAATGGCAGGGTGCGGCAGGGTAACAATGGCAGGGTGCGGCAGGGTAACAATGGCAGGATGCGTCAGGGTCACAAGGGCAGTGTGCGGCAGGGTAACAATGGCAGGGTGCGGCAGGGTAACAAGGGCAGGGTGCGGCAGGGTAACAATGGCAGGGTGCGGCAGGGTAACAAGGGCAGGGTGCGGCAGGGGAGCAGTTCACTGCTGTAACTAGTTACACCACTACTGTGGTGTAACTAGCTACAGCAGTAACCAGTTACACCACTGTAACCAGTTACATCACTGCTGTGGTGTAACTGGTGTACACCGAGAGATGCGTGTCTCTCAGCGTATATACACGATATATACATAGATTACGTCTCTCAACGTGTATACACTGAGTTTCCTTTACTCTTGACTGGCGGTGACCAGGTGAGATGCTACCTCAAGTAGTCGGTGATGTATGACTGTCAGTGCCGCCTATAATGCGCGCCAGCGCCGCCTATAAAACAAATATAACACCTCAGGTGTAATAAATAGAGCTGATGGTGTGGAAGTATACGTTTCCTATCTTTACTAATATCTTATGACCCTTGTGGATTTATTGCTTAGTTATGATGACAATCTCGTACTCAACAAGGTGCCGCTAGAGGTCTTCCCGCGCGGCATCACACTCTCTGCTCCACAAGAGGTCTTCCCGCGCGGCATCACACTCTCTGCTCCACAAGTTTCTCGACACATTACTGGAGAGTCCAACTCGTGTAATACTTTTATGCTCGGTCACCAGTTGCGACTTTACTTACGATACTGACGTTAACTTTGAGACCTGTAAGTCCGACCTTTGGCACGCAGCAGAAATATTAAAATAGAAGCTACAGCGCTGCCCGTACCCAACTACAGTGCTGCCATTACCCAACTACAGTGCTGCCAGTACCCAACTACAGCGCTGCCAGTACCCAACTACAGCGCTGCCAGTACCCAACTACAGCGCTACCAGTACCCAACTACAGCGCTACCAGTACCCAACTACAGTGCTGCCAGTACCCAACTACAGCGCTGCCAGTACCCAACTACAGCGCTACCAGTACCCAACTACAGCGCTGCCAGTACCCAACTACAGCGCTGCCAGTACCCAACTACAGCGCTACCAGTACCCAACTACAGCGCTGCCAATACCCAACTACAGCGCTGCCAGTACCCAACTACAGCGCTGCCAGTACCCAACTACAGCGCTACCAGTACCCAACTACAGCGCTGCCAGTACCCAACTACAGCGCTGCCAGTACCCAACTACAGCGCTGCCAGTACCCAACTACAGCGCTACCAGTACCCAACTACAGTGCTGCCAGTACCCAACTACAGCGCTGCCAGTACCCAACTACAGCACTGCCAGTACCCAACTACAGCGCTGCCAGTACCCAACTACAGCGCTGCCAGTACCCAACTACAGCGCTACCAGTACCCAACTACAGCGCTGCCAATACCCAACTACAGCGCTGCCAGTACCCAACTACAGCGCTGCCAGTACCCAACTACAGCGCTACCAGTACCCAACTACAGCGCTGCCAATACCCAACTACAGCGCTGCCAGTACCCAACTACAGCGCTGCCAGTACCCAACTACAGCGCTACCAGTACCCAACTACAGCGCTGCCAGTACCCAACTACAGCGCTGCCAGTACCCAACTACAGCGCTGCCAGTACCCAACTACAGCGCTACCAGTACCCAACTACAGCGCTGCCAGTACCCAACTACAGCGCTGCCAGTACCCAACTACAGCGCTGCCAGTACCCAACTACAGCGCTACCAGTACCCAACTACAGCGCTGCCAATACCCAACTACAGCGCTGCCAATACCCAACTACAGCGCTGCCAGTACCCAACTACAGCGCTGCCAGTACCCAACTACAGCACTGCCAGTACCCAACTACAGCGCTGTCAGTACCCAACTACAGCACTGCCAGTACCCAACTACAGCCCTGCCAGTACCCAACTACAGCGCTGCCAGTACCCAACTACAGCGCTGCCAGTACCCAACTACAGTGCTGCCAGTACCCAACTACAGCGCTGCCAGTACCCAACTACAGCGTTATGGGAGTGCCCATAACCCTAGTACTTATAAATTAAATGATGTAGAACTTAGCCATACAGATTGCGAAAAGGACTTGGGGGTTATGGTGAGCAGCAACCTTAAACCAAGACAGCAATGCCTAAGCGTACGTAATAAGGCAAATAGATTACTGGGATTTATATCAAGAAGTGTAAGCAACAGAAGTCCAGAGGTCATACTGCAGCTTTATACATCATTAGTAAGGCCTCGCCTAGATTATGCAGCTCAGTTCTGGTCTCCGTATTACAAAATGGACATAAATTCGTTAGAAAACATTCAGCGTAGGATGACTAAATTAATACATAGCATTAGAAATCTTCCTTGTGAAGAAAGATTGAAGACTCTTAAGTTACATTCACTTGTTAGACGAAGAATGAGGGGAGACCTGATCGAAGTGTATAAGTGGAAGATAGGTATTAATAAAGGGGATATTAATAAGGTCTTGAGGATGTCTCTCCAAGAGAGAACCCGCAGTAATGGATTTAAATTAGATAAGTTTAGATTTAGAAAGGACATAGGAAAGTATTGGTTTGGAAATAGGGTAGTTGATGAGTGGAACAGTCTACCTAGTTGGGTTATTGAGGCTGGGACTTTGGGTAGTTTCAAATCTAGGTTGGATAAGTACATGAGTGGGAGGGGTTGTATTTGAGTGGGACTTTCACATCAGAACTTATTTCTTGGGTGGCATTGAAAATTGGGTTGGGTAAATGTTTTGTTAGTGGGATGAATTGTAAAGGACCTGCCTAGTATGGGCCAGCAGGCCTCCTGCAGTGTTCCTCCTTTCTTATGTTCTTATGAAATGTTCTTCGTGTATTTCTAAACTTTCGAAATTTTCGAGGAATTTGTTTCCCCTAGATAAGGTTTAAGGGTAGGCCTTGTTGAGCCTAACGTGTGTAAACCTATGTTCAGTTCAGTTTATGAACAGGGATGGCTTACGTCTGGAAGGGGGGGGAGTATTATCAATTGTGGAGCGTATATTTCCTCACGAACGACAAAAAAATTAATAGGCTGTAGGGAGAGACAGGAAAAAGTAGGATGTCGATCCTTCGCTCGTATCATAAAATCAGATGATGGGGCGGTGAAGATGTTATAAGGGACATCAAGATTTCTTGCTAGACCGTGAGATAAATATATTATCTGCACCATAAGAACAAGACACCTTGCTGGACCGTGAGATAAATATATTATCTGCACCATAAGAACAAGACACCTTGCTGGACCGTGAGATAAATATATTATCTGCACCATAAGAACAAGACACCTTGCTGGACCGTGAGATAAATATATTATCTGCACCATAAGAACAAGACACCTTGCTAGACCGTGAGATAAATATATTATCTGCACCATAAGAACAAGACACCTTGCTAGACCGTGAGATAAATATATTATCTGCACCATAAGAACAAGACACCTTGCTGGACCGTGAGATAAATATATTATCTGCACCATAAGAACAAGACACCTTGCTAGACCGTGAGATAAATATATTATCTGCACCATAAGAACAAGACACCTTGCTGGACCGTGAGATAAATATATTATCTGCACCATAAGAACAAGACACCTTGCTGGACCGTGAGATAAATATATTATCTGCACCATAAGAACAAGACACCTTGCTAGACCGTGAGATAAATATATTATCTGCACCATAAGAACAAGACACCTTGCTAGACCGTGAGATAAATATATTATCTGCACCATAAGAACAAGACACCTTGCTAGACCGTGAGATAAATATATTATCTGCACCATAAGAACAAGACACCTTGCTAGACCGTGAGATAAATATATTATCTGCACCATAAGAACAAGACACCTTGCTGGACCGTGAGATAAATATATTATCTGCACCATAAGAACAAGACACCTTGCTGGACCGTGAGATAAATATATTATCTGCACCATAAGAACAAGACACCTTGCTGGACCGTGAGATAAATATATTATCTGCACCATAAGAACAAGACACCTTGCTAGACCGTGAGATAAATATATTATCTGCACCATAAGAACAAGACACCTTGCTGGACCGTGAGATAAATATATTATCTGCACCATAAGAACAAGACACCTTGCTGGACCGTGAGATAAATATATTATCTGCACCATAAGAACAAGACACCTTGCTGGACCGTGAGATAAATATATTATCTGCACCATAAGAACAAGACACCTTGCTGGACCGTGAGATAAATATATTATCTGCACCATAAGAACAAGACACCTTGCTGGACCGTGAGATAAATATATTATCTGCACCATAAGAACAAGACACCTTGCTGGACCGTGAGATAAATATATTATCTGCACCATAAGAACAAGACACCTTGCTAGACCGTGAGATAAATATATTATCTGCACCATAAGAACAAGACACCTTGCTGGACCGTGAGATAAATATATTATCTGCACCATAAGAACAAGACACCTTGCTGGACCGTGAGATAAATATATTATCTGCACCATAAGAACAAGACACCTTGCTGGACCGTGAGATAAATATATTATCTGCACCATAAGAACAAGACACCTTGCTGGACCGTGAGATAAATATATTATCTGCACCATAAGAACAAGACACCTTGCTGGACCGTGAGATAAATATATTATCTGCACCATAAGAACAAGACACCTTGCTAGACCGTGAGATAAATATATTATCTGCACCATAAGAACAAGACACCTTGCTGGACCGTGAGATAAATATATTATCTGCACCATAAGAACAAGACACCTTGCTGGACCGTGAGATAAATATATTATCTGCACCATAAGAACAAGACACCTTGCTGGACCGTGAGATAAATATATTATCTGCACCATAAGAACAAGACACCTTGCTGGACCGTGAGATAAATATATTATCTGCACCATAAGAACAAGACACCTTGCTGGACCGTGAGATAAATATATTATCTGCACCATAAGAACAAGACACCTTGCTGGACCGTGAGATAAATATATTATCTGCACCATAAGAACAAGACACCTTGCTGGACCGTGAGATAAATATATTATCTGCACCATAAGAACAAGACACCTTGCTGGACCGTGAGATAAATATATTATCTGCACCATAAGAACAAGACACCTTGCTAGACCGTGAGATAAATATATTATCTGCACCATAAGAACAAGACACCTTGCTGGACCGTGAGATCACAATGCCTTTCTTGATAGTGAAACAAAGACATCTTGGTGCACGTTATGGATCATCAGGGAGAGACACACACACACACACACACACACACACACACACACACACACACACACACACACACACACACACACACACAGAAAGAGTAAAGAACTCTTTCATGAGTCTCAGATTGGAGGAATAATGTGGGAAATCGTGGAAGAGAAAACTGGAAAGAACAATCATGGGAATTGAGGAGACAGAATGAATCAAATGTAATTGAGGATCTGCTGAAAGACATTGGAGCAGGAAATGGAGACAGGGTCGTAAGAGGATGTGGTCTGACCTAGTCTTCCCGGGGGCTCGGAACAAAGCTGAGTCATGGGTGACCCCATTACAGCAGTGTTTTGTTGGAGTTTTAGAGAGAGGAGAAGGGTCACTTTCGCCGCGCACCCGCAGGGAACACGCCATCAACACACCCTGCAGCTTCGCCTGTAGTCACTGGTTACACCAGTATTGCATTAAGAGGCAGTATGCGCCATGGTCAGCTGGGACGGCTGGCGTCCAGGTCACATGAGCCACAAAAATCTTTGATGACCCGTTAGCAGTCCTTCCTGACCCAGCCGTAGTGAAACCATTACTTCCGAGGAGCCACTGAGTGAGTCACTATCTGACTTAGACCTGAGCGGTTTATCTGTTTAAGAATGCACCAAGACCCTGCTTTCTGACCAATCGAATATCATTTAATCAAAAGGTGCAATCGGATATGTAAAATGTGGCTTTTTCAGAGTAACCCAGATATCTGGTTCATCAAAGTTTACCTGAACAGGTAAAAAAAGGCGTGGGGAAAAAGTGTAGGTGATGAGGTAAAGATTAAGGGAGTTGAAACATCCATTTGTTAGTAGGATTGGCAGGTACCCAGGCTAGGGACATGTAATCAGGAGTAAACTCGCCCCTCTCTCTTTTTTACCCTCCCTGATTTCCATAATTTTACACTTGTTGGGATTGAAGCTCAGAACTTTATCACTTCCCTCTACTCTGGGAAGAGCATGTGTGTTAGCGCCATCTATGAACCAGGTTCATAACTCACTGGGGTGGATCGTCTGGTAACCTGGCGATTTTTCGTTCTTTTCCCTGTTTTACGTGAACATTACTATCTTAGTAGATTACATGGTGTTTTGGGGAAAGTCTTCTTGGTAATCTAGTTATTCATTCTCCCCTAGCTCACAAATTTGGTTTAGGCCGTCAAAATCGTGAGAGGAAGGGAGTTAGGGAAAGCTGGTATAAGTAAAAGATTAAATATTCCTTATTTTATCATGTTACAATGTTTGTACAGGGACAGGTGACATTAAGGTGTTACTGTAGGCGCTGCTACTGTAAGCGCTGTTATTGTAGGCGCTGTTACTGTAGGCGTTGTTACTGTAGGTGCTGTTACTGTAGGTGCTGTTACTGTAGGTGCTGTTACTGTAGGCGCTGTTACTGTAGGCGCTGTTACTGTAGGCGCTGTTACTGTAGGTGCTGTTACTGTAGGTGCTGTTACTATAGGCGCTGTTACTGTAGGTGCTGTTACTGTAGGCGCTGTTACTGTAGGCGCTGTTACTGTAGGTGCTGTTACTGTAGG
This sequence comes from Cherax quadricarinatus, assembly GCF_038502225.1. Lineage (NCBI taxonomy): Eukaryota > Metazoa > Arthropoda > Malacostraca > Decapoda > Parastacidae > Cherax > Cherax quadricarinatus. The sequence goes on along the minus strand of NC_091295.1, from coordinate 68,190,928 downwards.
TGCTGTTACTGTAGGCGCTGTTACTGTAGGTGCTGTTACTATAGGCGCTGTTACTGTAGGTGCTGTTACTGTAGGTGCTGTTACTGTAGGCGCTGTTACTGTAGGTGCTGTTACTATTGGCGCTGTTACTGTAGGTGCTGTTACTATAGGCGCTGTTACTGGAGGCTCTGTTACTGTAGGTGCTGTTACTATAGGCGCTGTTACTGTAGGCGCTGTTACTGTAGGTGCTGTTACTATAGGCGCTGTTACTGTAGGCGCTGTTACTGTAGGTGCTGTTACTATAGGCGCTGTTACTGTAGGCGCTGTTACTGTAGGTGCTGTTACTATAGGCGCTGTTACTGTAGGCGCTGTTACTGTAGGTGCTGTTACTGTAGGCGCTGTTACTGTAGGCGCTGTTACTGTAGGTGCTGTTACTATAGGCGCTGTTACTGTAGGCGCTGTTACTGTAGGCGCTGTTACTGTAGGCGCTGTTACTGTAGGTGCTGTTACTATAGGCGCTGTTACTGTAGGCGCTGTTACTGTAGGTGCTGTTACTGTAGGCGCTGTTACTGTAGGTGCTGTTACTATAGGCGCTGTTACTGTAGGCGCTGTTACTGTAGGTGCTGTTACTGTAGGCGCTGTTACTGTAGTGTTCATCGTCTAGTTCCTGTGACAGTGTTGTTCGGTGTGCACCATAAGGCTACCTGTCTTGTGTACCTTCTTCGTCATGGGTAATCCGGGGTAACAATTCATCATGAGTATTTCAAGACCTCCCGACTTTTTTAGTGTGCCTGACTCACTTTACTTTGCTTCACTCTGGAAACTTGCTCTGCCTCTCCGGTGATGAGTCTTCAGTAGCCTCGACCATATTGCCGTCTGGAAGACTATCATAACACCTGCCCTGTCAATCTCTGCCTGTGTGTCTTGTCTGCATATCCTAGGCCAAAACATTTATATTTTATTTTCCTTCAGATAGGAATTAGGTTATTTTCACCTACCATAGTACATCTTAGCTACCTACAATTTTGCTTACATACTTACATTAAAAATAATCTTTTTATAACAACAGAATGAAAAGTTTTCAAATCTTTAGACTGGAAAGTCTTAGTCGCCCTGACATCAACCGTCCCGACCCTTTTTATCCTCATTAACTTACCATCATCCGGAGACATATACACAGGCCTAGTTTGTCAAGCATACTGTACACGTATATCAGATAATAGCGGTCCCAATAGGGATCCTTGTGGGATACCATTAGTCAGGCTCGCCCATCCAGATCATCACTGTTTATTTTGGCTTATAAATATTCACTCCGCCCATCCCTCTTCTTTCGTCTCTGTTGCTCACAGTTGTAGAACTCCAGAAGGTTCGCGCGAGAGGACTTAGAATCTAGTTTTAGTGTTCCAACCTCTTACTGTGTTCATTACTTTAGCGTTGACATTAAAGATGCCATCCTGCCCCTTTGTTGCAGTACTAGGATGACATTCGCGTCTCGTCGTGGTTGGCTGGTCATACTCGCGGCTCTCGTCAGCGATGGCGGGGTTCGATACCCCCATCGCTTTATATTTTAACTGACGGTATTTGCTGTTTTCTAGCAGCTCAGTACGTCTCCAGTGACTTTTTTTTTTTGGGCTAGTTATCCGCACACTATCTCTGCTCCCTCTCTCAGGACCCAAGCAGAATTTTCTGACCCTGTTGGGTTTAGCGCTTAGTTATGCTTATAATCTCAGGAGCCAAGAGTGGGTGTCTGTCTTCAGAAAAAAATCGTCAATATGTCTTGTATATTTTTAGTCGACTGTGAAGTTAAAATTTCCGTGATTTAGTTGTCGTCAACCTCATTATTATTATCGTCGCCATGATGACCGTCTTGGCTATCGTCGCCGTAGTCGCGGCTTCCGACGATAACTCAGTAACAAGACATCGCTAGTTACTTTCTACTAGCTAGGCGGTATAACCAATATACGTACATTACGAACACTATACCAATAAGTTATTAATCAGTGTACGGTATAAATATATGCTAAGATAACTGACTCACGAAATTGTAATGACACGATTGCAAACAACTGGAGTTCTGAGACTCTCTGACCGCGGGTTCAAATCCCACCCGTGGTATGGTTTATATCCTAAGATACACACACACCTTGGTGTATATACCCTAAGATATACACACCTCTCGGTGTATATACCCCAAGATATACACACCTCTCGGTGTATATACCCCAAGATAAATACACCTCTCGGTGTATATACCCTGAGATATACACACCTCTCGGTGTATATACCCTAAGATATATACACATCTCGGTGTGTGTATCTCGGAACTGGCTCGACCCGAATAAGATTCGATCTCGGGTAAAAGTACTCAAGGTATAATAATGTCGGCAGAATTACCGACGGTGTAATTCTATCAACATTATGCAATAAAATATAAAATTACTTGCATGTGTATTTTCACCTAACAGTACTAGTTATCGTCGCTAAGTCTTACATTCAGGTTGCTTCGCTTGTTTAGGCGTCTGTTGCTCCCTACATGGGACCTGAGCTCTACGCTACACCGGTCCTCACCCGACTACGTATCCAGTGGGTGAAGACACGTGTTTACGGAATAAACCTGTGTTTCTGAAATATTTTGATCTAAGGGCATTGAAGTGTTGTGTGTGTGTGTTATTTACGTCTTATTTTCTCTACGTATTTTATGCTCCATGTGTGTCCTGTGCTCCTTACACGTGTCCTGTGGAATCTTACGTGTTCTATGGCCTCTTACACGTGTGATATGGCTTCTTACACGTGTCCTATGGTCTCTTACACCTTATACGTGCCCCAAGGGCTCTTACACGTGTTGTAGGCTCTTATACACGTGTTCTAACACCTTATCCCATTGTTTTTAATAGTGATTTCTTCATTTGGACAGATGTACACACTGACGGCCTGGGGTCGTCTCGGTGTGGTGGTCGCTGGTGCGGTGGTGGTGGCGCTGACGCTGGTGCTGGTGGTGTGTGTGGTGGCCAGGGGTTGCTGGCTTAATACTATATTTCTTGATGGTGAGTTTAGGATGTGGGGGGTAGTTCAATATGGGGTTTACATTGTTCAACACTGATATTTACACATTGCACTTATCTTCGTGTGTCCTGGGTTCCACGGGTGTAAATCCTTGGTTAGTTCTCTCTCTCTCTCTCTCTCTCTCTCTCTCTCTCTCTCTCTCTCTCTCTCTCTCTCTCTCTCTCTCTCTCTCTCTCTCTCTCTCTCTCTCTCTTCCTGTGTTCCTGTGGTATTTCCAGGTATATTTTTCACCCATGTTCTCCCATGTACTCTTATGTACCCCTATGTACTCTCATATACTTTCATGTACTGTTATATATTTTCATGTACTCCCATGTACTCGTATACTTTCATGTACTCCCATGCACTCTCATGCTTTCATGTACTCCCATGTACTCTCATATACTTTTATGTACTCCTATGTACTCCGTGACAGACGAGGAGCGGCGGCGGCGCGAGAAGGAGCGTCAGAGTATATACGCCGGGGAGGCGCCCACTCTACGCCTGACAACGTACGCCAAGAGTCCCTCTGACCCCACTCCAGACCTCGCCCTGACGTGAGTACTCCCATGGAGTGAGTCTCACGCCCTTGTACCCACCCACATCAAAACACTCACCGCACGGGAGAAACGTTAGCAAAGCGAAGCAAATAAGTCCATACACAGTTTTAGGGGTAGGTATGCTTGGAGGAATAGTGTGTGTGTGTGTGTGTGTGTGTGTGTGTGTGTGTGTGTGTGTGTGTGTGTGTGTGTGTGTGTGTGGCCGTGGTAGGTGAGAAACAGAGCTCGAAGCCGAGATTTGACCCCTCTCCCCTCCCCTCCCCACCCCTCCCCTCCCCACCTCTCCCCTCCCCTCCCCTCCACCTACAAGTAGGTAAGTATACTCTCATTCACTCACTGTCGTTCATAATATTTGAATATCGGTCTCAAATATTTTTGATGCTCCCGCCTTTACCTTATTATATACTCGTATCCCCCTCTCTCTCTCTCTCTCTCTCTCTCTCACAAGAGTGCTGATATAATCTCTGGTCGGCTGTGATGTTCTTTATAGCTTCATACAAGTGTAATTATATTTGTCATGCCATAAGCTCATTTTCCCAGAATTTCGGGAATTTCCAGACCTCTCTTATTAAAGGTTGGGTCGCAGCTCCTGGGCCTGCTGTGATTTATTTGTACCAGGTTTTTTGTGGAGTTGAAATATAGCTCCTGGCATCTGTGTGTTAGTGAAGGGACTCTGTTGAAGACTCTAAATATCGAGTATGTCGTAATTATGTCTCCCCAACTCCTTCGGGTGTTAAATTTCACTTTTTTGTAGCTTTTATTCACAGCCCTCAGAGTTCCACGACAGGTGTGTAGCTCTGACAACTGTACTCAGTGTGATTCGCACTCTCGGCCATTTTCTTGCATGGTAATAACTGTCACCTCTTCTCAGATTGTACTCCGTCTCTGGTCTTGCCAAACTGTACTCAGTGTTTGGTCTTACTAGACTGTACTCAGTTTTAGTCTTCCCAGACTGTACTCCGTCTTTAGTCTTTTCTCTTAACTAACACCATGAAATCAGAGGTCTTCCTCTTCAGGTCTCTTGTTACTAGTCTCCACTTCCCTATCCCCACTTTTACCCCATTTTTACCCTTCCTTTTCTCCCTCCTGCCTCATTCCTTTCCTCCCACTTAATACTTCCCTCCCATCTAAAACCTCCCTCCCTCCATAATTCCCTCCCTCCCTCCATACTTCCCTCCCTCCATACTTCCCTCCATCTCTCTCTCCCCCTCTTCATCTCTAAATATAATCATTGCCAATTATTTCTATTCATGGAGTCACTTTTTTGACGACCACTTCAGCTCCACTTTTGCCATGGACCAAATTACCTCTGGTTGATGTTCCAACACTGATTTGAGTTCCAGTCACCACTCAAGCTTACACACTCTTCTGTCTTTACTCTGTAGCTGAGGGAGGGGTCGAGTCACGGCTACTGTCCCGGCCCTTTAACTGGAATCCATCCTAACCATGTTGGCCCTATCATACCTAGTTTTTAAGCCTGTACACACACACACACACACACACACACACACACACACACACACACACACACACACACACACACACACACGTACACATACACGCATACATAGTTTTAAGACGAGGTATGATAAAGCTCATGGAGCAGGGAGAGGGAGGACCTAGCGGTCAGTGAAGAGGTGAGGCCAGGAGCTGAGTCTCGACTCCTGCAACAACAATTAGGCGAGTACATTATATATATATATATATATATATATATATATATATATATATATATATATATATATATATATATATATATATATATATATATATATATATATATATGCAATACAATTGAAAAAAAGTTATGTTAATGCAAGATAAGCCACAGAATTCTTTTGCTACTCTTGTAGCATTGCATAGCTCCTGATGACGCACGGACACATGTGAAAGTACTTGATCTGAAGATTTCCATCCCCTGTGGCTTGTCTTGTATCCTGTAAAAATTTTATTTAAGTTTTATTAATACAGCCTTGTCAGTTTTTTTAATAAATTACAGAAGCATTTTATATTGATCTTGACTTACTGATGTTCTGGTATTGAAGGTATATATTTTTTTTTTACTTCGTTTTAATGATTCGACACTAACAGTTTTGTTGTCTTGCCAAGTGCTTATAACTAATCGAATGATCTACCTAGTTACTTGTACTTAGAACTAACCAATTGATACTGTACATGGTACTGTACTTAATAAGAATTAGCCAAATGCTCTTACCTAGTTCCTTGTACTTAGAACTAACCAAATGATACTGTACCTAGTTGTACTTAGAACTAACCCATCGTATCCCCCTCTCTCCCTGTGCCACGTACACAGGCCGGGGCAGACGCCCACGCACACAAAGTACACGTACATCAGTCCTGTTCATGGTACCTCGGAGACAAACTCCCTACTGGGGGCCCTGTCCTCCAAGAGAGACTCCACCTACTCCTCCATGTCAGAGTACTCAGGCAGAACCTCCCCCACCAACTCCTGCAGGGTGAGTAACGTAAATTCCCAGTGATACCTGGAGAGGGTTTCGGGGGTTTCAGGGGTCAACGCCCCCGGGGCCTGGTCTGAAACCAGGCAGATTTCGACGTTCCCCGGACAAATATCAAAAATTTGCTTGCTGGAGATGAGGCAGTGACAGATATAAATTAAGATGTACTTCATTTAACCCTTCTGGGGCCCAAGTGCCTAGGTCTTGCATGTATCTAGATGCTCTTGCGCTACCGTCTACCCCTCTTCCATATCCAGTGGTCATCTTCCATATCCAGTGGTCATCTTCCATATCCAGTGGTCATCTTCCATATCCAGTGGTCATCTTCCATATCCAGTGGTCATCTTCCATATCTAGTGGTCATCTTCCATATCCAGTGGTCATCTTCCATATCCAGTGGTCATCTTCCATATTCAGTGGTCATCTTCCATATCCAGTGGTCATCTTCCATATCCAGTGGTCATCTCCCATATCCAGTGGTCATCTTCCATATCCAGTGGTCATCTTCCATATCCAGTGGTCATCTTCCATATCCAGTGGTCATCTTCCATATTCAGTGGTCATCTCCCATATCCAGTGGTCATCTCCCATATCCAGTGGTCATCTTCCATATCCAGTGGTCATCTTCCATATCCAGTGGTCATCTTCCATATTCAGTGGTCATCTCCCATATCCAGTGGTCATCTTCCATATCCAGTGGTCATCTTCCATATCCAGTGGTCATCTTCCATATCCAGTGGTCATCTTCCATATCCAGTGGTCATCTCCCATATCCAGTGGTCATCTTCCATATCCAGTGGTCATCTTCCATATCCAGTGGTCATCTTCCATATCCAGTGGTCATCTTCCATATCCAGTGGTCATCTTCCATATCCAGTGGTCATCTTCCATATCCAGTGATCATCTTCTATATCCAGTGGTCATCTTCCATATCCATTGGTCATCTTCCATATCCAGTGGTCATCTTCCATATTCAGTGGTCATCTCCCATATCCAGTGGTCATCTTCCATATCCAGTGGTCATCTTCCATATCCAGTGGTCATCTTCCATATCCAGTGGTCATCTTCCATATCCAGTGGTCATCTCCCATATCCAGTGGTCATCTTCCATATCCAGTGGTCATCTTCCATATCCAGTGGTCATCTTCCATATCCAGTGGTCATCTTCCATATCCAGTGGTCATCTTCCATATCCAGTGGTCATCTCCCATATCCAGTGGTCATCTTCCATATCCAGTGGTCATCTTCCATATCCAGTGGTCATCTTCCATATCCAGTGGTCATCTTCCATATCCAGTGGTCATCTTCCATATCCAGTGGTCATCTTCCATATCCAGTGGTCATCTTCCATATCCAGTGGTCATCTTCCATATCCAGTGGTCATCTTCCATATCCAGTGGTCATCTTCCATATCCAGTGGTCATCTTCCATATCCAGTGGTCATCTCCCATATCCAGTGGTCATCTCCCATATCCAGTGGTCATCTTCCATATCCAGTGGTCATCTTCCATATCCAGTGGTCATCTTCCATATCCAGTGGTCATCTTCCATATTCAGTGGTCATCTCCCATATCCAGTGGTCATCTCCCATATCCAGTGGTCATCTTCCATATCCAGTGGTCATCTTCCATATCCAGTGGTCATCTTCCATATTCAGTGGTCATCTCCCATATCCAGTGGTCATCTCCCATATCCAGTGGTCATCTCCCATATCCAGTGGTCCTCTTCCATATCAAGTGGTCATCTTCTATATCCAGTGATCATCTTCTATATCCAGTGGTCATCTTCCATATCCAGTGGTCGTCTTCCATATCCAGTGGTCAACTTCCATATCCAGTGATCATCTTCCATATCCAGTGGTCATCTTCTATATCCAGTGGTCATCTTCCATATCCAGTGGTCGTCTTCCATATCCAGTGGTCAACTTCCATATCCAGTGATCATCTTCCATATCCAGTGGTCATCTTCCATATCCCGTGATCATCTTCCATATCCAGTGGTCATCTTCCATATCCAGTGGACATCTTCCATATCCAGTGGTCTTCTCCCATATCCAGTGGTCATCTCCCCTATCCAAAGGTCATCTTCCAAATCCAAATGTCACCTTGTATGACCCATGGATAAATTCCCTTGATCGGAGGCGATCCTTCGTGAGCCTCTAGTTAATCTGCCCGTACTGAAATGACCTGTTGACGTGACCTGCTGTTTGTGTTGTCCTTTCAGAGCAGCGTGGGCGACAGTGTGGGCAGCGGGGTAGGCAGCCCCATGGGAGGTGAAGCCCAGGGGCACCTTTCCTTCGGTGTGCAGTACGTTGTGACCAGCCCAGACGCTAACACCGGCAAGCTTGTTATCACCGTGCTGGTGAGTGGTCACTGTGTGGGGGTTACTGTGTGGCCGTCACTGTGGGGTCACTCTGGCTGTGTGGGGTCACTGTGAGGTCAGTGGGGTCACTGAGGTCATTGTGGGATCACTGTGACGTCACTGTGGGGGTCACTGGGGTTGCTGTGTGAGGTCACTGTGGGGGTCACTGTGTGGGGTCACTCTGGCTGTGTGTGGGGTCACTGCTGTGTGGGGTCACTGCTGTGTGTGGTGTCACTGCTGTGTGTGGTGTCACTGCTGTGTGTGGTGTCACTGCTGTGTGGTGTTATTGCTGTGTGGTGTCACTGTGTGGGTCACTGCTGTGTGGCGTCACTGTGTGGGTCACTGCTGTGTGGCGTCACTGTGTGGGTCACTGCTGTGTGGTGCCACTGCTGTGTGGGGTCACTGTGTGGGTCACTGCTGTGTGTGGGGTCACTGTGTGGGTCACTGCTGTGTGGCGTCACTGTGTGGGTCACTGCTGTGTGGTGCCACTGCTGTGTGGGGTCACTGTGTGGGTCACTGCTGTGTGTGGGGTCACAGTGTGGGTCACTGCTGTGTGGCGTCACTGTGTGGGTCACTGCTGTGTAGTGCCACTGCTGTGTGGGGTCACTGTGTGGGTCACTGCTGTGTGTGGTGTCACTGTGTGGGTCACTGCTGTGTGGCGTCACTGTGTGGGTCACTGCTGTGTGGTGTCACTGTGTGGTGTCAGTGTGGTGTCACAAGAGATTATTGAAGGTGACACTACAAACACCATTATAAAACACTTTTAACTGTCACCATAATTCGTTATAGCTGGTAAGAGACACAAGGGCAGTTAATTATAATTTGACAATATAGTCACAAGCCCAAATTTATTGCTAATACTTGTCTTCAGCGTGTACATGGTGGTTTTTAATATATATATATATATATATATATATATATATATATATATATATATATATATATATATATATATATATATATATATATATATATATATTTTTATCACACCGGCCGCTTCCCACCAAGGCAGGGTGGCCCGAAAAAGAAAAACTTTCACCATCATTCACTCCATCACTGTCTTGCCAGAAGGGTGCTTTACACTACAGTTTTTAAACTGCAACATTAACACCCCTCCTTCAGAGTGCAGGCACTGTACTTCCCATCTCCAGGACTCAAGTCCGGCCTGCCGGTTTCCCTGAATCCCTTCATAAATGTTACTTTGCTCACACTCCAACAGCACGTCAAGTATTAAAAACCATTTGTCTCCATTCACTCCTATCAAACACGCTCACGCATGCCTGCTGGAAGTCCAAGCCCCTCGCACACAAAACCTCCTTTACCCCCTCCCTCCAACCCTTCCTAGGCCGACCCCTACCCCGCCTTCCTTCCACTACAGACTGATACACTCTTGAAGTCATTCTGTTTCGCTCCATTCTCTCTACATGTCCGAACCACCTCAACAACCCTTCCTCAGCCCTCTGGACAACAGTTTTGGTAATCCCGCACCTCCTCCTAACTTCCAAACTACGAATTCTCTGCATTATATTCACACCACACATTGCCCTCAGACATGACATCTCCACTGCCTTCAGCCTTCTCCTCGCTGCAACATTCATCACCCACGCTTCACACCCATATAAGAGCGTTGGTAAAACTATACTCTCATACATTCCCCTCTTTGCCTCCAAGGACAAAGTTCTTTGTCTCCACAGACTCCTAAGAGCACCACTCACTCTTTTTCCCTCATCAATTCTATGATTCACCTCATCTTTCATAGACCCATCCGCTGACACGTCCACTCCCAAATATCTGAATACGTTCACCTCCTCCATACTCTCTCCCTCCAATCTGATATTCAATCTTTCATCACCTAATCTTTTTGTTATCCTCATAACCTTACTCTTTCCTGTATTCACCTTTAATTTTCTTCTTTTGCACACCCTACCAAATTCATCCACCAATCTCTGCAACTTCTCTTCAGAATCTCCCAAGAGCACAGTGTCATCAGCAAAGAGCAGCTGTGACAACTCCCACTTTGTGTGTGATTCTTTATCTTTTAACTCCACGCCTCTTGCCAAGACCCTCGCATTTACTTCTCTTACAACCCCATCTATAAATATATTTAACAACCACGGTGACATCACACATCCTTGTCTAAGGCCTACTTTTACTGGGAAAAAATTTCCCTCTTTCCTACATACTCTAACTTGAGCCTCACTATCCTCGTAAAAACTCTTCACTGCTTTCAGTAACCTACCTCCTACACCATACACTTGCAACATCTGCCACATTGCCCCCCTATCCACCCTGTCATACGCCTTTTCCAAATCCATAAATGCCACAAAGACCTCTTTAGCCTTATCTAAATACTGTTCACTTATATGTTTCACTGTAAACACCTGGTCCACACACCCCCTACCTTTCCTAAAGCCTCCTTGTTCATCTGCTATCCTATTCTCCGTCTTACTCTTAATTCTTTCAATTATAACTCTACCATACACTTTACCAGGTACACTCAACAGACTTATCCCCCTATAATTTTTGCACTCTCTTTTATCCCCTTTGCCTTTATACAAAGGAACTATGCATGCTCTCTGCCAATCCCTAGGTACCTTACCCTCTTCCATACATTTATTAAATAATTGCACCAACCACTCCAAAACTATATCCCCACCTGCTTTTAACATTTCTATCTTTATCCCATCAATCCCGGCTGCCTTATTTATTTATTTATTTATTCCTCACTAAAAAGATGATCCATGAAAAAATAATGTGCACCATCACTCACTCTTTAGCTGTCTTGCCAGAAGTGCGCACACGTCACAGTTCGAATGACCATCTGAAGTGCAACATCCCCACACTTCAGTGTGCAGGTGCTGTACATCTCCACACTTCAGTGTGCAGGTGCTGTACATCACCACACTTCAGTGTGCAGGTGCTGTACATCTCCACACTTCAGTGTGCAGGTGCTGTACATCTCCACACTTCAGTGTGCAGGTGCTGTACATCACCACACTTCAGTGTGCAGGTGCTGTACATCACCACACTTCAGTGTGCAGGTGCTGTACATCACCACACTTCAGTGTGCAGGTGCTGTACATCTCCACACTTCAGTGTGCAGGTGCTGTACATCACCACACTTCAGTGTGCAGGTGCTGTACATCACCACACTTCAGTGTGCAGGTGCTGTACATCTCCACACTTCAGTGTGCAGGTGCTGTACATCTCCACACTTCAGTGTGCAGGTGCTGTACATCACCACACTTCAGTGTGCAGGTGCTGTACATCTCCACACTTCAGTGTGCAGGTGCTGTACATCACCACACTTCAGTGTGCAGATGCTGTACATCACCACACTTCAGTGTGCAGGTGCTGTACATCTCCACACTTCAGTGTGCAGGTGCTGTACATCTCCACACTTCAGTGTGCAGGTGCTGTACATCTCCACACTTCAGTGTGCAGGTGTTGTACATCACCACACTTCAGTGTGCAGGTGCTGTACATCACCACACTTCAGTGTGCAGGTGCTGTACACCTCCACACTTCAGTGTGCAGGTGCTGTACATCTCCACACTTCAGTGTGCAGGTGCTGTACATCTCCACACTTCAGTGTGCAGGTGTTGTACATCTCCACACTTCAGTGTGCAGGTGCTGTACATCACCACACTTCAGTGTGCAGGTGCTGTACATCTCCACACTTCAGTGTGCAGGTGCTCTACATCTCCACACTTCAGTGTGCAGGTGCTGTACATCTCCACACTTCAGTGTGCAGGTGTTGTACATCTCCACACTTCAGTGTGCACGTGCTGTACATCACCACACTTCAGTGTGCAGGTGTTGTACATCACCACACTTCAGTGTGCAGGTGCTGTACATCTCCACACTTCAGTGTGCAGGTGTTGTACATCTCCACACTTCAGTGTGCAGGTGTTGTACATCTCCACACTTCAGTGTGCAGGTGTTGTACATCACCACACTTCAGTGTGCAGGTGCTGTACATCTCCACACTTCAGTGTGCAGGTGCTGTACATCTCCACACTTCAGTGTGCAGGTGCTGTACATCACACTTCAGTGTGCAGGTGCTGTACATCTCCACACTTCAGTGTGCAGGTGCTGTACATCTCCACACTTCAGTGTGCAGGTGCTGTACATCTCCACACTTCAGTGTGCAGGTGCTGTACATCTCCACACTTCAGTGTGCAGGTGTTGTACATCACCACACTTCAATGTGCAGGTGTTGTACATCTCCACGCTTCAGTGAGCAGGTGCTGTACATCACCACACTTCAGTGTGCAGGTGCTGTACATCTCCACACTTCAGTGTGCAGGTGCTGTACATCTCCACACTTCAGTGTGCAGGTGCTGTACATCTCCACACTTCAGTGTGCAGGTGCTGTACATCTCCACACTTCAGTGTGCAGGTGTTGTACATCACCACACTTCAGTGTGCAGGTGCTGTACATCACCACACTTCAGTGTGCAGGTGTTGTACATCACCACACTTCAGTGTGCAGGTGTTGTACATCACCACACTTCAGTGTGCAGGTGCTGTACATCACCACACTTCAGTGTGCAGGTGTTGTACATCTCCACACTTCAGTGTGCAGGTGTTGTACATCTCCACACTTCAGTGTGCAGGTGTTGTACATCCCCACACTTCAGTGTGCAGGTGTTGTACATCCCCACACTTCAGTGTGCAGGTGCTGTACATCCCCACACTTCATTGTGCAGGTGTTGTACATCCCCACACTTCAGTGTGCAGGTGTTGTACATCACCCACACTTCAGTGTGCAGGTGCTGTACATCCCCACACTTCAGTGTGCAGGTGTTGTACATCCCCACACTTCAGTGTGCAGGTCCTGTACATCACCACACTTCAGTGTGCAGGTGTTGTACATCACCACACTTCAGTGTGCAGGTGTTGTACATCTCCACACTTCAGTGTGCAGGTGTTGTACATCCCCACACTTCAGTGTGCAGGTGTTGTACATCCCCACACTTCAGTGTGCAGGTGTTGTACATCACCACACTTCAGTGTGCAGGTGTTGTACATCACCACACTTCAGTGTGCAGGTGTTGTACATCCCCACACTTCAGTGTGCAGGTGTTGTACATCACCACACTTCAGTGTGCAGGTGCTGTACATCTCCACACTTCAGTGTGCAGGTGCTGTACATCACACTTCAGTGTGCAGGTGTTGTACATCACCACACTTCAGTGTGCAGGTGTTGTACATCCTCACACTTCAGTGTGCAGGTGTTGTACATCACCACACTTCAGTGTGCAGGTGTTGTACATCCCCACACTTCAGTGTGCAGGTGCTGTACATCACCACAATTCAGTGTGCAGGTGCTGTACATCACCACAATTCAGTGTGCAGGTGCTGTACATCTCCACACTTCAGTGTGCAGGTGCTGTACATCACCACAATTCAGTGTGCAGGTGCTGTACATCCCCACACTTCAGTGTGCAGTGTTGTACATCACACTTCAGTGTGCAGGTGTTGTACATCTCCACACTTCAGTGTGCAGGTGTTGTACATCTCCACACTTCAGTGTGCAGGTGTTGTACATTACACTTCAGTGTGCAGGTGTTGTACATCTCCACACTTCAGTGTGCAGGTGTTGCACATCACCACACTTCAGTGTGCAGGTGTTGTACATCCCAACACTTCAGTGTGCAGGTGTTGTCCATCACCACACTTCAGTGTGCAGGTGTTGTACACCACACTTCAGTGTGCAGGTGTTGTACATCTCCACACTTCAGTGTGCAGGTGTTGTACATCTCCACACTTCAGTGTGCAGGTGTTGTACATCACACTTCAGTGTGCAGGTGTTGTACATCTCCACACTTCAGTGTGCAGGTGTTGCACATCACCACACTTCAGTGTGCAGGTGTTGTACATCCCCACACTTCAGTGTGCAGGTGTTGTACATCACCACACTTCAGTGTGCAGGTGTTGTACATCACCACACTTCAGTGTGCAGGTGTTGTACATCACCACACTTCAGTGTGCAGGTGTTGTACATCACCACACTTCAGTGTGCAGGTGTTGTACATCTCCACACTTCAGTGTGCAGGTGTTGTACATCTCCACACATCAGTGTGCAGGTGTTGTACATCACACTTCAGTGTGCAGGTGTTGTACATCACCACACTTCAGTGTGCAGGTGTTGTACATCACCACACTTCAGTGTGCAGGTGTTGTACATCACCACACTTCAGTGTGCAGGTGTTGTACATCCCCACACTTCAGTGTGCAGGTGCTGTACATCACCACACTTCCGTGTGCAGGTGTTGTACATCACCACACTTCAGTGTGCAGGTGTTGTACATCACCACACTTCAGTGTGCAGGTGTTGTACATCTCCACACTTCAGTGTGCAGGTGTTGTACATCACCACACTTCAGTGTGCAGGTGTTGTACATCACCACACTTCAGTGTGCAGGTGTTGTACATCACCACACTTCAGTGTGCAGGTGTTGTACATCACCACATTTCAGTGTGCAGGTGCTGTACATCACCACACTTCAGTGTGCAGGTGCTGTACATCACACTTCAGTGTGCAGGTGTTGTACATCACCACACTTCAGTGTGCAGGTGTTGTACATCACCACACTTCAGTATGCAGGTGTTGTACATCACCACACTTCAGTGTGCAGGTGTTGTACATCACCACACTTCAGTGTGCAGGTGTTGTACATCACCACACTTCAGTGTGCAGGTGTTGTACATCACACTTCAGTGTGCAGGTGTTGTACATCACACTTCAGTGTGCAGGTGTTGTACATCACACTTCAGTGTGTAGGTGCTGTACATCACCACACTTCAGTGTGCAGGTGCTGCACATCTCCATACTTCAGTGTACAGGTGCTGTACATCACCACACTTCAGTGTGCAGGTGCTGTACATCACCACACTTCAGTGTGCAGGTGCTGTACATCTCCACACTTCAGTGTGCAGGTGCTGTACATCACCACACTTCAGTGTGCAGGTGCTGTACATCACCACACTTCAGTGTGAAGGTGCTGTACATCTCCACACTTCAGTGTGCAGGTGTTGTACATCACCACACTTCAGTGTGCAGGTGCTGTACATCACACTTCAGTGTGCAGGTGCTGTACATCTCCACACTTCAGTGTGCAGGTGTTGTACATCACCACACTTCAGTGTGCAGGTGCTGTACATCACCACACTTCAGTGTGCAGGTGCTGTACATCACCACACTTCAGTGTGCAGGTGCTGTACATCTTCACACTTCAGTGTGCAGGTGCTGTACATCTCCACACTTCAGTGTGCAGGTGCTGTACATCACCACACTTCAGTGTGCAGGTGCTGTACATCTCCACACTTCAGTGTGCAGGTGTTGTACATCACCACACTTCAGTGTGCAGGTGCTGTACATCTCCACACTTCAGTGTGCAGGTGCTGTACATCTCCACACTTCAGTGTGCAGGTGTTGTACATCACCACACTTCAGTGTGCAGGTGCTGTACATCTCCACACTTCAGTGTGCAGGTGCTGTACATCTCCACACTTCAGTGTGCAGGTGTTGTACATCACCACACTTCAGTGTGCAGGTGCTGTACATCTCCACACTTCAGTGTGCAGGTGCTGTACATCTCCACACTTCAGTGTGCAGGTGCTGTACATCTCCACACTTCAGTGTGCAGGTGCTGTACATCTCCACACTTCAGTGTGCAGGTGCTGTACATCACCACACTTCAGTGTGCAGGTGCTGTACATCACCACACTTCAGTGTGCAGGTGCTGTACATCACCACACTTCAGTGTGCAGGTGCTGTACATCACCACACTTCAGTGTGCAGGTGTTGTACATCACCACACTTCAGTGTGCAGGTGCTGTACATCTCCACACTTCAGTGTGCAGGTGCTGTACATCACACTTCAGTGTGCAGGTGCTGTACATCACCACACTTCAGTGTGCAGGTGCTGTACATCACCACACTTCAGTGTGCAGGTGCTGTACATCACCACACTTCAGTGTGCAGGTGCTGTACATCACCACACTTCAGTGTGCAGGTGCTGTACATCACCACACTTCAGTGTGCAGGTGCTGTACATCTCCACACTTCAGTGTGCAGGTGCTGTACATCTCCACACTTCAGTGTGCAGGTGCTGTACATCACAACACTTCAGTGTGCAGGTGCTGTACATCACCACACTTCAGTGTGCAGGTGCTGTACATCACCACACTTCAGTGTGCAGGTGCTGTACATCACCACACTTCAGTGTGCAGGTGCTGTACATCACCACACTTCAGTGTGCAGGTGCTGTACATCACCACACTTCAGTGTGCAGGTGCTGTACATCACCACACTTCAGTGTGTAGGTGCTGTACATCACCACACTTCAGTGTGCAGGTGTTGTACATCACCACACTTAAGTGTGCAGGTGCTGTACATCTCCACACTTCAGTGTGCAGGTGCTGTACATCACCACACTTCAGTGTGCAGGTGCTGTACATCACCACACTTCAGTGTGCAGGTGCTGTACATCACCACACTTCAGTGTGCAGGTGCTGTACATCACCACACTTCAGTGTGCAGGTGCTGTACATCACCACACTTCAGTGTGCAGGTGCTGTACATCACCACACTTCAGTGTGCAGGTGCTGTACATCTCCACACTTCAGTGTGCAGGTGCTGTACATCTCCACACTTCAGTGTGCAGGTGCTGTACATCACAACACTTCAGTGTGCAGGTGTTGTACATCACCACATTTCAGTGTGCAGGTGCTGTACATCACCACACTTCAGTGTGCAGGTGCTGTACATCACACTTCATTGTGCAGGTGTTGTACATCACCACACTTCAGTGTGCAGGTGTTGTACATCACCACACTTCAGTGTGCAGGTGTTGTACATCACCACACTTCAGTGTGCAGGTGTTGTACATCACCACACTTCAGTGTGCAGGTGTTGTACATCACCACACTTCAGTGTGCAGGTGTTGTACATCACACTTCAGTGTGCAGGTGTTGTACATCACACTTCAGTGTGCATGTGTTGTACATCACACTTCAGTGTGTAGGTGCTGTACATCACCACACTTCAGTGTGCAGGTGCTGCACATCTCCATACTTCAGTGTACAGGTGCTGTACATCACCACACTTCAGTGTGCAGGTGCTGTACATCACCACACTTCAGTGTGCAGGTGCTGTACATCTCCACACTTCAGTGTGCAGGTGCTGTACATCACCACACTTCAGTGTGCAGGTGCTGTACATCACCACACTTCAGTGTGCAGGTGCTGTACATCTCCACACTTCAGTGTGCAGGTGTTGTACATCACCACACTTCAGTGTGCAGGTGCTGTACATCACCACACTTCAGTGTGCAGGTGCTGTACATCTCCACACTTCAGTGTGCAGGTGTTGTACATCACCACACTTCAGTGTGCAGGTGCTGTACATCACCACACTTCAGTGTGCAGGTGCTGTACATCACCACACTTCAGTGTGCAGGTGCTGTACATCTCCACACTTCAGTGTGCAGGTGCTGTACATCTCCACACTTCAGTGTGCAGGTGCTGTACATCACCACACTTCAGTGTGCAGGTGCTGTACATCTCCACACTTCAGTGTGCAGGTGTTGTACATCACCACACTTCAGTGTGCAGGTGCTGTACATCTCCACACTTCAGTGTGCAGGTGCTGTACATCTCCACACTTCAGTGTGCAGGTGTTGTACATCACCACACTTCAGTGTGCAGGTGCTGTACATCTCCACACTTCAGTGTGCAGGTGCTGTACATCTCCACACTTCAGTGTGCAGGTGCTGTACATCTCCACACTTCAGTGTGCAGGTGCTGTACATCTCCACACTTCAGTGTGCAGGTGCTGTACATCACAACATTTCAGTGTGCAGGTGCTGTACATCACCACACTTCAGTGTGCAGGTGCTGTACATCACCACACTTCAGTGTGCAAGTGCTGTACATCTCCACACTTCAGTGTGCAGGTGCTGTACATCACCACACTTCAGTGTGCAGGTGCTGTACATCTCCACACTCCAGTGTGCAGGTGCTGTACATCACCACACTCCAGTGTGCAGGTGTTGTACATCACCACACTTCAGTGTGCAGGTGCTGTACATCTCCACACTTCAGTGTGCAGGTGCTGTACATCACCACACTTCAGTGTGCAGGTGCTGTACATCACCACACTTCAGTGTGCAGGTGCTGTACATCACCACACTTCAGTGTGCAGGTGCTGTACATCACCACACTTCAGTGTGCAGGTGCTGTACATCACCACACTTCAGTGTGCAGGTGCTGTACATCACCACACTTCAGTGTGCAGGTGCTGTACATCACCACACTTCAGTGTGCAGGTGTTGTACATCACCACACTTCAGTGTGCAGGTGTTGTACATCCCCACACTTCAGTGTGCAGGTGCTGTACATCACCACAATTCAGTGTGCAGGTGCTGTACATCACCACAATTCAGTGTGCAGGTGCTGTACATCTCCACACTTCAGTGTGCAGGTGCTGTACATCACCACAATTCAGTGTGCAGGTGCTGTACATCCCCACACTTCAGTGTGCAGTGTTGTACATCACACTTCAGTGTGCAGGTGTTGTACATCTCCACACTTCAGTGTGCAGGTGTTGTACATCTCCACACTTCAGTGTGCAGGTGTTGTACATTACACTTCAGTGTGCAGGTGTTGTACATCTCCACACTTCAGTGTGCAGGTGTTGCACATCACCACACTTCAGTGTGCAGGTGTTGTACATCCCAACACTTCAGTGTGCAGGTGTTGTCCATCACCACACTTCAGTGTGCAGGTGTTGTACACCACACTTCAGTGTGCAGGTGTTGTACATCTCCACACTTCAGTGTGCAGGTGTTGTACATCTCCACACTTCAGTGTGCAGGTGTTGTACATCACACTTCAGTGTGCAGGTGTTGTACATCTCCACACTTCAGTGTGCAGGTGTTGCACATCACCACACTTCAGTGTGCAGGTGTTGTACATCCCCACACTTCAGTGTGCAGGTGTTGTACATCACCACACTTCAGTGTGCAGGTGTTGTACATCACCACACTTCAGTGTGCAGGTGTTGTACATCACCACACTTCAGTGTGCAGGTGTTGTACATCACCACACTTCAGTGTGCAGGTGTTGTACATCTCCACACTTCAGTGTGCAGGTGTTGTACATCTCCACACATCAGTGTGCAGGTGTTGTACATCACACTTCAGTGTGCAGGTGTTGTACATCACCACACTTCAGTGTGCAGGTGTTGTACATCACCACACTTCAGTGTGCAGGTGTTGTACATCACCACACTTCAGTGTGCAGGTGTTGTACATCCCCACACTTCAGTGTGCAGGTGCTGTACATCACCACACTTCAGTGTGCAGGTGTTGTACATCACCACTCTTCAGTGTGCAGGTGTTGTACATCACCACACTTCAGTGTGCAGGTGTTGTACATCTCCACACTTCAGTGTGCAGGTGTTGTACATCACCACACTTCAGTGTGCAGGTGTTGTACATCACCACACTTCAGTGTGCAGGTGTTGTACATCACCACACTTCAGTGTGCAGGTGTTGTACATCACCACATTTCAGTGTGCAGGTGCTGTACATCACCACACTTCAGTGTGCAGGTGCTGTACATCACACTTCAGTGTGCAGGTGTTGTACATCACCACACTTCAGTGTGCAGGTGTTGTACATCACCACACTTCAGTATGCAGGTGTTGTACATCACCACACTTCAGTGTGCAGGTGTTGTACATCACCACACTTCAGTGTGCAGGTGTTGTACATCACCACACTTCAGTGTGCAGGTGTTGTACATCACACTTCAGTGTGCAGGTGTTGTACATCACACTTCAGTGTGCAGGTGTTGTACATCACACTTCAGTGTGTAGGTGCTGTACATCACCACACTTCAGTGTGCAGGTGCTGCACATCTCCATACTTCAGTGTACAGGTGCTGTACATCACCACACTTCAGTGTGCAGGTGCTGTACATCACCACACTTCAGTGTGCAGGTGCTGTACATCTCCACACTTCAGTGTGCAGGTGCTGTACATCACCACACTTCAGTGTGCAGGTGCTGTACATCACCACACTTCAGTGTGCAGGTGCTGTACATCTCCACACTTCAGTGTGCAGGTGTTGTACATCACCACACTTCAGTGTGCAGGTGCTGTACATCACACTTCAGTGTGCAGGTGCTGTACATCTCCACACTTCAGTGTGCAGGTGTTGTACATCACCACACTTCAGTGTGCAGGTGCTGTACATCACCACACTTCAGTGTGCAGGTGCTGTACATCACCACACTTCAGTGTGCAGGTGCTGTACATCTTCACACTTCAGTGTGCAGGTGCTGTACATCTCCACACTTCAGTGTGCAGGTGCTGTACATCACCACACTTCAGTGTGCAGGTGCTGTACATCTCCACACTTCAGTGTGCAGGTGTTGTACATCACCACACTTCAGTGTGCAGGTGCTGTACATCTCCACACTTCAGTGTGCAGGTGCTGTACATCTCCACACTTCAGTGTGCAGGTGTTGTACATCACCACACTTCAGTGTGCAGGTGCTGTACATCTCCACACTTCAGTGTGCAGGTGCTGTACATCTCCACACTTCAGTGTGCAGGTGTTGTACATCACCACACTTCAGTGTGCAGGTGCTGTACATCTCCACACTTCAGTGTGCAGGTGCTGTACATCTCCACACTTCAGTGTGCAGGTGCTGTACATCTCCACACTTCAGTGTGCAGGTGCTGTACATCTCCACACTTCAGTGTGCAGGTGCTGTACATCACAACACTTCAGTGTGCAGGTGCTGTACATCACCACACTTCAGTGTGCAGGTGCTGTACATCACCACACTTCAGTGTGCAAGTGCTGTACATCTCCACACTTCAGTGTGCAGGTGCTGTACATCACCACACTTCAGTGTGCAGGTGCTGTACATCTCCACACTCCAGTGTGCAGGTGCTGTACATCACCACACTTCAGTGTGCAGGTGTTGTACATCACCACACTTCAGTGTGCAGGTGCTGTACATCTCCACACTTCAGTGTGCAGGTGCTGTACATCACCACACTTCAGTGTGCAGGTGCTGTACATCACCACACTTCAGTGTGCAGGTGCTGTACATCACCACACTTCAGTGTGCAGGTGCTGTACATCACCACACTTCAGTGTGCAGGTGCTGTACATCACCACACTTCAGTGTGCAGGTGCTGTACATCACCACACTTCAGTGTGCAGGTGTTGTACATCACCACACTTCAGTGTGCAGGTGCTGTACATCTCCACACTTCAGTGTGCAGGTGCTGTACATCACACTTCAGTGTGCAGGTGCTGTACATCACCACACTTCAGTGTGCAGGTGCTGTACATCACCACACTTCAGTGTGCAGGTGCTGTACATCACCACACTTCAGTGTGCAGGTGCTGTACATCACCACACTTCAGTGTGCAGGTGCTGTACATCACCACACTTCAGTGTGCAGGTGCTGTACATCTCCACACTTCAGTGTGCAGGTGCTGTACATCTCCACACTTCAGTGTGCAGGTGCTGTACATCACAACACTTCAGTGTGCAGGTGCTGTACATCACCACACTTCAGTGTGCAGGTGCTGTACATCACCACACTTCAGTGTGCAGGTGCTGTACATCACCACACTTCAGTGTGCAGGTGCTGTACATCACCACACTTCAGTGTGCAGGTGCTGTACATCACCACACTTCAGTGTGCAGGTGCTGTACATCACCACACTTCAGTGTGTAGGTGCTTTACATCACCACACTTCAGTGTGCAGGTGTTGTACATCACCACACTTCAGTGTGCAGGTGCTGTACATCTCCACACTTCAGTGTGCAGGTGCTGTACATCACCACACTTCAGTGTGCAGGTGCTGTACATCACCACACTTCAGTGTGCAGGTGCTGTACATCACCACACTTCAGTGTGCAGGTGATGTACATCACCACACTTCAGTGTGCAGGTGCTGTACATCACCACACTTCAGTGTGCAGGTGCTGTACATCACCACACTTCAGTGTGCAGGTGCTGTACATCTCCACACTTCAGTGTGCAGGTGCTGTACATCTCCACACTTCAGTGTGCAGGTGCTGTACATCACAACACTTCAGTGTGCAGGTGTTGTACATCACCACATTTCAGTGTGCAGGTGCTGTACATCACCACACTTCAGTGTGCAGGTGCTGTACATCACACTTCATTGTGCAGGTGTTGTACATCACCACACTTCAGTGTGCAGGTGTTGTACATCACCACACTTCAGTGTGCAGGTGTTGTACATCACCACACTTCAGTGTGCAGGTGTTGTACATCACCACACTTCAGTGTGCAGGTGTTGTACATCACCACACTTCAGTGTGCAGGTGTTGTACATCACACTTCAGTGTGCAGGTGTTGTACATCACACTTCAGTGTGCATGTGTTGTACATCACACTTCAGTGTGTAGGTGCTGTACATCACCACACTTCAGTGTGCAGGTGCTGCACATCTCCATACTTCAGTGTACAGGTGCTGTACATCACCACACTTCAGTGTGCAGGTGCTGTACATCACCACACTTCAGTGTGCAGGTGCTGTACATCTCCACACTTCAGTGTGCAGGTGCTGTACATCACCACACTTCAGTGTGCAGGTGCTGTACATCACCACACTTCAGTGTGCAGGTGCTGTACATCTCCACACTTCAGTGTGCAGGTGTTGTACATCACCACACTTCAGTGTGCAGGTGCTGTACATCACCACACTTCAGTGTGCAGGTGCTGTACATCTCCACACTTCAGTGTGCAGGTGTTGTACATCACCACACTTCAGTGTGCAGGTGCTGTACATCACCACACTTAAGTGTGCAGGTGCTGTACATCACCACACTTCAGTGTGCAGGTGCTGTACATCTCCACACTTCAGTGTGCAGGTGCTGTACATCTCCACACTTCAGTGTGCAGGTGCTGTACATCACCACACTTCAGTGTGCAGGTGCTGTACATCTCCACACTTCAGTGTGCAGGTGTTGTACATCACCACACTTCAGTGTGCAGGTGCTGTACATCTCCACACTTCAGTGTGCAGGTGCTGTACATCTCCACACTTCAGTGTGCAGGTGTTGTACATCACCACACTTCAGTGTGCAGGTGCTGTACATCTCCACACTTCAGTGTGCAGGTGCTGTACATCTCCACACTTCAGTGTGCAGGTGCTGTACATCTCCACACTTCAGTGTGCAGGTGCTGTACATCTCCACACTTCAGTGTGCAGGTGCTGTACATCACAACACTTCAGT
>NC_091295.1:68149702-68164702 GCF_038502225.1 Cherax quadricarinatus | reverse complement strand
CTCTCTCAGTACCTGGGTCTCTCTCAGTACCTGGGTCTCTCTCAGTACCTGGGTCTTTCTCAGTACCTGTCCTGCTCTTCATACAGGAAGCTCGGGGCCTGGCGGGGCGGGAGTATCTGGGCAACGCTTGTGACCCCTACGTGAAGGTGGTGGTGTGGCGTGAGCGGAGGTCCTTGAGGAAGAACAAGTCTCCCCCCCTCCATGTCTTCAGAACCCGCACCGTCAGACACACGCAGGATCCCACCTTCAACCAGTCCTTCGTCATTGAAGCCTCCAAAAGCGACCTCAAGGTGAGTAAGAGCTCCGCTTCAAAAGTTCAGCTTCATGCTCTGGAACGATATCGTTCCAGACTATGAAGCTATACTCTTCTCCAGGCTAAGGGACTGACCACCTCAAATATTATTTTTCTCTAAGGTTGATGAACTGATTACTTCATTTCACTACTGAACCTGCTGCCTTTGTATTTGACTGAAGAAGCTACTGTGTCAACAATAAACATACATAACTATTGCACATGTCTTAAATCATCTGTTGGTTTATGATGGTTTTCTGTATTCCGTCACGTGTGTGTGTGTGTGTACGTACTCGCCAATTTCTGTTGCTATATAGTTTTAACAAGGTGACAAATAATACTTTTATATGAGCGGTATGTCTGGAGGATGTGAGGAGAGCCTTCTGTTATACTAACCCCTCACCTCGTGTACAAGCAGTGGATGGACAGACTTTTGTTTGTCTCGGAAACATTAGAGTCGATATAAACCATAAGTTGGTACGTTCTCTCTCTCTCTCTCTCTCTCTCTCTCTCTCTCTCTCTCTCTCTCTCTCTCTCTCTCTCTCTCTCTCTCTCTCTCTCTCTCTCTCACACACACACACTCACTCTCACACACTCACTCTCACACTCTCTGGTGGGATGACGTGAGCTGCCACGTTATAATCTGGAGATTATAAAATTATAAATGAGTTGATAATTTATGCAACTTTATGCTGATTTGTGACGTCATATTTTTGAAGCATGCAAATGACAGCGTTGACGATGCACCATCAGTGTGGCAAGAGCAGGCTGGGAGGGGGATGATGGAGGATGGGATGGAGGAGGAGGGAGGAGGAGAAAGGAGAGAGGGAGTGTAGGGAAAGGAGGAGGATGAGGATGAGAGGGAGGGGAAGGAGTAAAAAAAGGATGAAGAGGAAGAGTAGGACGGTGCATCGTCAGTGCTGAAGTGGGAATGGAGGTAGAGATAGCCAAACCATACCACGGGTGGGGATAGAACCCGCGATTAGTCTCTCAAAACTCCAGACCGTCGCGTTAGCCACTGGACCAGCTAGCCACAATAAGATTCATCCAATTAGGTATATTTCTACACCATAATAAAGTTAGCATAGGCACCACTGTGACCACAAATGCAAGTTTTTACAGATGAATCTCCAGCTAGCGTGTCCGTGACGAACTCTAGCTCAAGTCCCCTCAAAGCCGTCAACATGACTCACGAAATCGTAATGACACGATGATCGCGGGTTCTATCCCCGCCCGTGGTATGGTTTGTTTGCAATCGTGTCATTACGAATTAGAGATAATCAATTTGGAAGCACAAGAGATGGAAGGAAGTCTGGGTTACATCTGCTGTATGGTAGACACACTTTGTTCACACAATTTAAAGTTGATGTTTTTAACAGCCTAGTGAAACTTATTTCTGTGTGTTCTGATAAGACCGAAGAATTTGTTGATAACATTGTGAAGAGAGAGAGAGAGAGAGAGAGAGAGAGAGAGAGAGAGAGAGAGAGAGAGAGAGAGAGAGAGTCATCATATTATATTGTTTTTATTATAATCAATTGACGTCGCTAGGTTGTAAGGATCATACAGTCAGCAACGATCCAATGAAAAGGAGGCTGTATCCACTTGTTTACCTTCATCAAGCCACCACACAGTCGGGGAATAATTCATTGATCTCCATAATTCAGAATCTGGCA
Source organism: Cherax quadricarinatus (assembly GCF_038502225.1). NCBI lineage: Eukaryota > Metazoa > Arthropoda > Malacostraca > Decapoda > Parastacidae > Cherax > Cherax quadricarinatus. The sequence goes on along the minus strand of NC_091295.1, from coordinate 68,162,737 downwards.
GTTCTGTTCTGTTGTTAGGTGAAGTAACCTCATCAAGCTACACTACTGTACCTACCAACACACTTGTTAGTAATATTTTTAATTAGTGAAAGCATAGTAATTATAGGTTAACAGTGTACTTGTTTAAGAATGCTCCCCCCACCTGTCTCTCTCTCTCTCTCTCTCTCTCTCTCTCTCTCTCTCTCTCTCCAGTTCATGAGACAGAAAGAGCAGCTGCATCGATTTCGGATGAAAGATTTCAGAGGCGTACTTCACAGAATTGTGTATTATATTTATGGTTTGTGTAAGACCGTAGAGCTCTTCCAGCCCTCGTGTATGTGTGTGTGTGTGTGTGTGTGTGTGTGTACTCGCCTATTTGTGGTTGCAGGGGTCTAATCATAGCTCCTGGCCCCGTCTCTTCACTGGTCGCTACTAGGTCCTCTCTCTCCCTGCTCCTTGAGCTTTATCAAACCTCATCTTAAAACTGTGTGTGTACGTAATCATCTACATGGTTTTAGGAGTCGAGCTCTAGCTCTTGGTCTGCCAATCAACTTGCCGCTTGCCAGCTTCACCCCTCTCGTGAGCTCTATTATACCTGCTCTTAAAGCTATGTAAAAAATCTTCCTCCTCCACGTCCTCATCGAGATCATTCTATTTCCCAGCCACTCCGAGACTGAAGAAATACTTCCTCACATCTCTACGGCTCATCTCTGTCTTCAGTTTACAGCTGTAACTCATCTTTGTTTTCAACTTTCAGCTGTGCTCTCGTGTTCGTGTTTCCCTCCTCTCTAAACATCTGTCCCTGTCCACTGTTGTCAGTTCCTCTGAGTGTGTTCTGTACGTTATCATATCTCCCAGTAATCCTTTCCTTTAATATTTCCGGACTTAACTTCCTTAATCTCTCATCACACCTCATCCCCTGACCTCCAAGACTAGTCTCGTTGCAATTCTCTGCACTTTCTCAATTTTCTTGAGGTGCTTGATCATGTGTGGGTTCCATATTGGTGCTGCATACTCCGATATGAGTCTGACATATGCTGCCCATATTGGCACTCTTCGTTTACGCTCCTGAAGGCTACTCTTAGGTTCCCCAGATGCGCATTGCTGTAGCAGTTATTCGATTGGTATGCGCCTCAAGCGATATGTTCTGTACAATGCATACCTCAAGGTTCTCCTCAATGAGTGAGGTTTGAAGCTTTACCCCCTCCCCCTCCCTTCTCTCCTCCGAGCCTGTACTCTGTTGAAGTCTATTTACCCATCCCGACTCTCATAAGTTTGCACTTACTGAGGCTAAATTCTAGAAGCCACATGTCAGACTAGACCAACAACCAGTCGAAGTCCATTTATAGTCTTTCTTGGTCCTAGTATTGATCCTTGTGGAACCCCACTCGTCTCACGCAGCCATTCCGGCAGCTCTTCCCGGACAGCCACTTATGTCCCTCTTGTTAAGTATTCCTTGATTTATTGCAGTGTCTACCTTGTTATTCTTGTGTGTGTGTGTGTGTGTGTGTGTGTGTAAGAGTACTCGGGAAGTGTGTTTGCTGCTGTCGAGTCTTGGCTCCTGGCCCGTCTCTTAAACTACAATCTCCGGCATTATTGACTCCTAACCTGGCGGACCCTATCGTACCTACTCTTGCAGCTGTGTATTGAGTTTGCTTCCACCCCTTCATCAAGCTCATTCCCTTTATTTACCACCCTCAGATTGAAAAGGTATTTCCTAACATCCCTGTGGCTCATCTGTCTTAAGTTTCCATCTCTGACCTCTCGCCTCCCTTTGTCCTTCGCTTCAAAGTCTATCCTTCTCTGCCTCTGGATATCTTGTATATCATAATTATTTTTTTTTTATTATCACACCGGCCGATTCCCACCAAGGCAGGGTGGCCCGAAAAAGAAAAACTTTCACCATCATTCACTCCATCACTGTATTGCCAGAAGGGTGCTTTACACTACAGTTTTTAAACTGCAACATTAACACCCCTCCTTCAGAGTGCAGGCACTGTACTTCCCATCTCCAGGACTCAAGTCTCCTCTAAATCCTTCTATCTTTTAAATTCGTCATGTTCGTACATACTTGATCTCATAAAGGGTCCATGCTGGTGCTGCGTACTCCACGATGGGCGTAATATGTGTCTTGTAAATAATCCTAAAAGATTCTTCATATGTGAATGCAATTCTGCGATTAGCTGTCCTTGGATATGCTGCAGATATTATCTCATTTATGTCCTTTGGTGATATATTGGGAGTGATGTTCACTTTAAGACCCTTCTCCTTTAGCGATATTTGAAGTGTCTCACCTCTTAAGCTGTATTCCGTGTCTGGTCGCCTCTTTCCAACTCCAGTTTTCTTGACCTTGCACTTGCTTGGGTTTTGTTGGGGAGTGGGTGGGTACACATGCAATGTGTACGTGCCGTCTGTCAGTCTGTCTTTGGATATCTTCATCCAGAGTCATCCCTCAGGGACATTATCAACATGCTGGTTTATTGCATACGTCTAGATGGGTTTTCTGCCAGAGTTGGTGAGGTCAGCGACCCGACTAGCTCCTCCAACATGTCCCTCCCTCCCTAGTTCCTCTTTACCAGCCTTCCACCCACGCACCAGCTGTCTCCCCTTCATCCAGACATCTTTACAATTATACACATATTGTCCATCTTGACTTCCAAGGGGATGAGATGGAATCTCCCAGGAGAGTGTAATGTTTGGTTATAATTCTATATATGTTTAGTTTCCGGAGTACAACCTGGTTCTTACTAGCTTGTAAACACAACCTGTTGCTCTCACATCCTGATCCTACATGACGGAGATGTGTACCTCTCTGTCTCACTACACGTTAGTTAATCCTCACGATTGTCAGTGAATAGCAGAAGAATGGACGTGGGTTCAAACTGTCGTCGTGTCAGGTAGCAGGTCCAGCACTGTACCACTGAGCTATGGTATGTAGGATTCATTGACAGTCGTTCATTACGATTTATCTTGAATTCAGACTATATGCCCTTGACAGGTATGAGAATAATGTAATATAAGTTTCTGGGGCTGCAGGAAGGGACAGTAGGGTTACAGCTAGTGGCCTCTGACAGACTTGTCGCAGAAATTGCAGTCCGTGAAACCTTCCGGTTGTACAGCCATATAGCTCAGTGGTACAGCGCTGACTAGGGACCCACAGCCTCGGAGAAAAGAATAAACACACTTCAAGAAAAAGAATCTGTAGGTTTCTTCTCAGAGCTGTGTGAAAATTTTCTTCCTCCCATTCCCTATATGCAGTGTTTCATTTAGTTTTATTTAAAAACAAATACTTTAAAAAATGCATCGGTAAAGAGAACATGCAGAGGCAGTTCGTCTCTGGATCACAACACTATGGGTCAGTACCACTGGGATCGTTTATCATCTCTGGGAGCAGATGATTTATTTAGTGTATACGGTTATTCCACTGCGCTGGTGCTTCGATGAGCATTCTGGGACACTCGCTGGTTATCATACCCAAGTATAGAAGTGCAGGCAATGCTACCTGTGTTGTCTTGCGCAGTCTTATGCCTTTCGGTCGCACTGGAAGTGTTGTTTGACTCTACTGGTGATCTTCCATAATGATCCCAGGAGCGCGTCATATTCACTCAGTACTGGGCCATCGAATGAGGGTGTACACCCCAAGAAATAGGTAAGTGTGGGGAGAGTTAGATATCTTGTGAAAAGATACCTGGAGTATACCTGGAGAGGGTTTCGGGGGTCAACGCCCCCGCAGCTAGGTCTGAGACCAGGCCTCGTGGTTGATCAGGGCCTGATCAACAAGAATGTTAATGCTGACCATACGCAAACTGACGTACGAACCACAACCCGGCTGGTCAGGTATTGACTTGAGGTGCCTGTCAAGTGCCTTCTTGAAGACAGCCAGGGGTCTATTAGTAATCCCCCTTACGTATGCTGGGAGGCAGTTGAACATTCTTGGGCCCTGGACACTTATCATGTTGTCTCTCAGTGTGCTCGTGGCACCTCTGCTTTTCATTGGAGGAATGTTGCATCTCCTGCCGAGTCTTTTACTTTCATAGCGAGTGATTTTCGTGTACAATTTTGGTACTAATCCCTCTTGGATTTTCCAAGTGTATATTATCATGTATCTCTCTCGCCTGAGTAACAGGGAATACAAATCAAGGGATTTCAACCGTTCCCAGTAATTTAGGTGCCACGATACAAGGTATCGTAGGCATCCAAATTACTTATTTTCTTGCCCGTATTATTCAGGCCATTTAGTTTCTCCTCGAGGATTGTATCGATATCATGTGTGAGAACTGAACTCTTATATTTGAAAGACATCGTTCAGTTCCTCTTGGGTAGATACTGAACTTGGTATGCAACAGGTATTTCTTTTCTGGATCGCTACGCTGTCTCTCTCTGAAATGAAAACTGACTACTTTGTGGTTCTTGGTATCCTTGATACGTTTGTCACCTAACTCTTCATGAACTTTAGTAGTAAGTACTGTCTCCATAATGCAAGGGTCTCCGATCCCACTGAAGCAAAGGATCCTGTATTTGAGGATCTTCGTCTCCCTGTGGCTGGCAGCACCTGTGTGTGTATTGATATTTTGTGTCCTAACATGTGTATTTGTGATGCAGGAGTTGGTGGTGAAGCTGGTGGCCATGGATTCGGATAAGTGGGCAAGTCCAAGTACAGTGGGGGAGGTAACACAGCCACTGAGAGACATCAAGAACCTGGCCAGCCTACAGGAGCGGACTACCCTCAACTACTTTCTTGCTCCACCTAAACTGGTAGGCCTACTTACCTCTCTTTCAACATGCCATTTCTAATCGTTTTACTAATTTATAATCATAATTCGCCATATTTAGACATTTGTGTTTTTCAATTGGTTTCAGTGTATCAAATCGCATCTCTCTTTTAAGTGTATATACAAGACTTGCATATGCTGTAGAATGTTGCAGTTTTCCAGTACAATGGAGGCGCCGAGAGTGTCAGAGTCGCACCAGCAGCAGCAAGATGCGTGCAAACATAACCTTACATGAAGAGTACACGATGAACTCGTTAAAATATTAATAAGTATAAAGGTAAACGCTGCTCAGCTCCACAACTAGCGCCACCACTGAGCAAGCTACCACTCTAGAGTCAGCCATGACCTCACTCATCTCAGCCATATACATCACTGTACTGAGTTATCAACATCACTAAGCAGCAGTTAACAATATCGTGGCTGGAGGCAGCATAACTTCTCAGTCATAACATCCCCGTATATTTTGTTTCAGGCAGATTTACAATAACTGGTATATAAACCTAATGTTAGGCCTTTGGTGAATCTTTATAACAAATATGAACACAGAAAAGTAACAGGTGATGATTGGTCAGGGAGGCTTAAAGCCTGTCGACTATACAAGGCTTATTAAGGCTGCGTGCCACCTGTTCCACCACCAGTCAAGAATACTGTAATCCCTAAAGCAAGAATTGAATTATGTGTACTCACCTGGTTGAGGTTGCAGGGGTCGAGTCCAAGCTCCTGGCCCGCCTCTTCACTGGTCGCTACTAGGTCACTCTCCCTGAACCGTGAGCTTTATCATACCTCTGCTTAAACCTATGTATGTATGGATCCTGCATCCACTACATCGCTTCCCAAACTATTCCACTTCCTGAATACTCTGTGGCTGAAGAAATGCTTCCTAACCTCCCTGTGATTCATCTGTGTCTTCAACTTCCAACTGTGTCCCCTTGCTGCTGTGTCCCATCTCTGGAACATCCTGTCTTTGTCCACCTTGTCAATTCCTCTCAGTATTTTGTATGTCGTTATCATGTCCCCCCTATCTCTCCTGTCCTCCAGTGTCGTCAGGTTGATTTCCCTTAACCTCTCCTCGTAGGACATACCTCTTAGCTCTGGGACTAGTCTTGTTGCAAACCTTTGCACTTTCTCTAGTTTCTTTACGTGCTTGGCTAGGTGTGGGTTCCAAATTGGTGCCGCATACTCCAATATGGGCCTAACGTACAAGGTGTACAGGGTCCTGAACGATTCCTTATTAAGATGTCGGAATGCTGTTCTGAGGTTTGCTAGGCGCCCATATGCTGCAGCAGTTATTTGGTTGACGTGCGCTTCAGATGTGCTTGGTGTTATACTCGCCCCAAGATCTTTTTCCTTGAGTGAGGTTTGTAGTCTCTGGCCCCCTAGACTGTACTCCGTCTGCGGTCTTCTTTGCCCTTCCCCAATCTTCATGGCTTTGCACTTGGTGGGATTGAACTCCAGGAGCCAATTGCTGGACCAGGTCTGCAGCCTGTCCAGATCCCTGTGTGTGTGTGTGTATATATATATATATATATATATATATATATATATATATATATATATATATATATATATATATATATATATATATATATATATATATATGAATAAGAGACTCACCTCACGGTACATATTTTGTCAGATAAATAAAAATAGAAACTTTGATACATAGAATCTCAAGAAATGGAAGAGATTCGAACCAGTGGCGAGACAGTCCTGAAATAAGCATATCAGTAGTTCTAACAGTCGTGGTATTATGATTTCGCAAATTAAGGAAGGAGAGAGAGCGAGAGAGAGAGAGAGAGAGAGAGAGAGAGAGAGAGAGAGAGAGAGAGAGAGAGAGAGAGAGAGAGAGAGAGAGAGAGAGAGAGCAATATCTGTTCTAATTTTTTTCATAACTGTTTTTTTTATCCAGAAGGAAAAAAAACTGTACATGCATAAATCCTGTGGAAAGTAGCGCAGGTGACCTCAGGTCCCTGGAAGATAACTTGGATCAAATTCAACTAGTGGAGTGACGAGTGCATGATGGAATGTAACATGGATAAGTGACACTAAGTGGATAGAGCAGAAAGTGAAAACACGAGACCTGAAGAAAGCGGATTATGTGATTAAATATTAAAAGAATAGACAGAGGGATGTAAAGGATGAGACTGAAAGTTGTCACTGCTTGTCACTGTTGTCACTGCTTGTCACTGTCACTGTTGTCACTGCTTGTCACTGCTTGTCACTGTTGTCACTGCTTGTCACTGTTTGTCACTGTCACTGCTTGTCACTGCTTGTCACTGTTTGTCACTGTCACTGCTTGTCACTGCTTGTCACTGTTGTCACTGCTTGTTAGCTACACTGACAACCTTCAGAATACTCTTATGACATGTGACTGATGACTGACAACAGTTCATGCTACAGTATGTAGCAGTGACCTGGTATTTGCACCTATTAAGAATAAAAAATGCTAGAAAATAGCCAAAAGACGAGTTGCAACATGGCTACGAGAGATTAAAAAAAAAATATGAGAAAAGTTTAAAACAGCGACGGTGGGTGATAGTGGAGACGGGATGACCTCACGTAATATAAAAGGATGCCAGAAATTAGATAAGGATTTTTAACAGTGACAACTGAAAACAAGAATTCTCAGTCAGCTGTGAATTGAGAATAAAGAGGCGCCGAAAAGACACTAGAGAGTTTTCTGGGCAGATGAGAGTGGCAGACTACTGGACTGGTGTCCACGAGATAAATAGTCCTACAGCCACTGGAAATGTTCATTTTTTAGTAGATAATACTCTGAAGGTGAGAGACAGCTAGCACAGCTCTTCTCCTGTACGTAAAATGGTAAACACACACACACACACACACACACACACACACACACACACACACACACACACACACACACACACACACACATACACACACATACATACACACATACACTAAACACACACACATAAACACACACATACACATAAACACACACATACACTCATACACACACACACACATACATACACACACACACACACATTGACGTGTATAGTATGCAAAATTATGGAGAAGATTATCAGGAGGAGAGTGGTGGAGCACCTGGAACGGAACAGGAGTATAAATGCCAACCAGCACGGATTCACGGAAGGCAAATCCTGTGTCACAAACCTTCTGGAGTTTTATGATAAAATAACAGAAGTAAGACAAGAGAGAGAGGGGTGGGTTGATTGCATCTTCTTGGACTGCAAGAAGGCCTTTGACACAGTTCCTCACAAGAGATTAGTGCAGAAGCTAGAGCATCAGGCGCATATAACAGGAAGGGCACTGCAATGGATCAGAGAATACCTGACAGGGAGGCAACAACGAGTCATGGTACGTAATGATGTATCACAGTGGGCACCTGTGACGAGCGGGGTCCCACAGGGGTCGGTCCTAGGACCAGTGCTATTTTTGGTATATGTGAACGACATGACGGAAGGGTTAGACTCAGAAGTGTCCCTGTTTGCAGATGATGTGAAGTTAATGAGGAGAATTAAATCTGATGAGGACCAGGCAGGACTTCAAAGAGACCTGGACAGACTGGACACCTGGTCCAGCAAATGGCTTCTCGAATTTAATCCTGCCAAATGCAAAGTCATGAAGATGGGGGAGGGGCACAGAAGACCACAGACAGAGTATAGGCTAGGTGGCCAAAGACTGCAAACCTCACTCAAGGAGAAAGATCTTGGGGTGAGTATAACACCGAGCATGTCTCCGGAAGCACACATCAATCAGATAACTGCTGCAGCATATGGGCGCCTGGCAAACCTGAGAACAGCATTCCGATACCTTAGTAAGGAATCATTCAAGACACTGTACACCGTGTATGTCAGGCCCATACTGGAGTATGCAGCACCTGTTTGGAACCCGCACTTGATAAAGCACGTCAAGAAACTAGAGAAAGTACAAAGGTTTGCGACAAGGTTAGTTCCAGAGCTAAGGGGAATGTCCTATGAGGAAAGATTAAGGGAAATCGGCCTGACCACACTGGAGGACAGGAGGGTCAGGGGAGACATGATAACGACATATAAAATACTGCGTGGAATAGACAAGGTGGACAAAGACAGGATGTTCCAGGGAGGGGACACAGAAACAAGAGGCCACAATTGGAAGTTGAAGACACAAATGAGTCAGAGAGATAGTAGGAAGTATTTCTTCAGTCATAGAGTTGTAAGGCAGTGGAATAGCCTAGAAAATGACGTAGTGGCGGCAGGAACCATACACAGTTTTAAGACGAGGTTTGATAAAGCTCATGGAGCGGGGAGAGAGAGGGCCTAGTAGCAACCGGTGAAGAGGCGGGGCCAGGAGCTAGGACTCGACCCCTGCAACCACAAATAGGTGAGTACAAATAGGTGAGTACATACATACACACATACACATAAACACACACACATAAACACACACATACACATAAACACACACATACACTCACACATACACACACACACACACATACACACACACACACACACACACACACACACACACACACACACACACACACACACACACACACACACACACACAAGCCAGGAGCTAAGTCTCGACCCCTGCAACCACAATTAGGCGAGTACACACACGACAATATGAAAACGACATAGCAGCGAAAGCCAAGTCTGACCCGAAGCTGTTATACAGTCACATCGGGAGGAAAAGAACAGTCAAGGACCAGGTAATCAGGCTAAGGAAGGAAGGAGTAGAGACAAGAGATGACCGTGAAGTATGTGAGGAACTCAACAAGAGATTCAAAGAAGTGTTCACAGAGGAGACAGAGGGGGCTCCAGAAAGACGGAGAGGTGGGGTACACCACCAAGTGCTGGACACAGTACACAGAACCGAGGAAGAAGTGAAGAGGCTTCTGAGTGAGCTAGATACCTCAAAGGCGATGGGTCCGGATAACATCTCTCCATGGGTCCTGAGAGAGAGAGCAGAGGCGCTATGTGTACCCCTAACAACAATATTCAGTACATGTATTGAAACAAGGAGATTGCCTGAGGCATGGAAGACAGCAAATGTAGTCCCAATTTTTAGAAAAGGAGACAGACATGAAGCACTAAACTACAGACCAGTGTCAATGACATGTATAGTATGCAAAGTCATGGAGAAGATTGTCAGGAGAAGAGCGGTGGAACACCTAGAAAGGAATGATCTCATCAACAGCAGCTAACATGGTTTCAGGGACGGGAAATCCTGTGTCACAAACCTACTGGAGTTCTATGACAGGGTGACAGCAGAAAGACAAGATAGAGAGAGAGGTGGGTAGATTGCATTTTCTTGGACTGTAAGAAGGCGGGATAACAGGGAAGGCACTACAATGGATCTAGGAATACTTGTCAGGAAGACAGCAGCGAGTCATGGTACGTGGCGAGGTGTCAGAGTGGGCACCTGTGACGAGTGGGGTGCCACAGGGGTCAGTCCTAGGACCAGTGCTGTTCCTGGTATTTGTGAACGACATGACGGAAAGAATAGACTCCGAAGTGTCCCAGTTTGCAGATGACGTGAAGTTGATGAGAAGAACTCATTCGGACGAAGACCAAGCAGAACTACAAAGGGATCTGGACAGGCTGCAGACCTGGTCCAGCAATTGGCTCCTGGAGTTCAACCCCACCAAGTGCAAAGTCATGAAGATTGGGGAAGGGCAAAGAAGACCGCAGACGGAGTACAGTCTAGGGGGCCCAGAGATTACAAACCTCACTCAAGGGAAAAGATCTTGGGGTAAGTATAACACCAAGCACATCTCCTGAGGCGCACATCAACCAAATAACTGCTGCAGCATATGGACGCCTAGCAAATCTAAGAACAGCATTCCGACATCTTAATAAGGAATCGTTCAGGACCCTGTACACTGTGTACGTTAGGCCCATATTGGAGTATGCAGCACCAGTTTGGAACCCACACCTAGCCAAGCACGTAAAGTAACTAGAGAAAGTGCAAAGGTTTGCAACAAGCCTAGTCCCAGAGCTAAGAGGTATGTCCTAGGAGGATAGGTTAAGGGAAATCGACCTGACGACACTGGAGGACAGGAGAGATAGGGGGACATGATAACGATATACAAAATACTGAGAGGAATTGGACTAAGGTGGACAAAGACATGATGTTCCAGAGAATGGACACACCAGCAAGAGGACACAGTTGGAAGCTGAAGACACAGATGAATCACAGGGATGTTAGGAAGTACCTCTTCAGCCACAGCGTAGTCAGGAAGTGGAATAGTTTGGGAAGCGATGTAGTGGAGGCAGGATCCATACATAGCTTTAAGCAGAGGTATGATAAAGCTCACGGTTCAGGGAGAGTGACCCAGTAGCGACCAGTGAAGAGGCGGGGCTAGGAGCTATGACTTGACCCCTGCTACCACAATTAGGTGAGGTGAGCACACACCCTACCTACATACCTCTTCCTCGGCTCTTCCTCCTGGCTCGCTGCACACAACCTAACTTATTCCACTATAATCACCTTCTTTATCCCTTGTTCACCACTTTCCTATCTACCTCTGTATCTGTCTGCCTCTGTATGTATCTGCCTCTATATCTGTCTGCCTCTGTATTCCCCCCCCCGTGTCTGCCCCTGTGTTTGTCTGCCCCTGTGTTTGTCTGCCTCTGTATCTGCCTCTGTGTTTGTCTGCCTCTGTGTTTATCTGCCTCTGTGTTTGTCTGCCTCTGTGTTTATCTGCCTCTGTGTTTGTCTGCCTCTGTGTTTATCTGCCTCTGTGTTTGTCTGCCTCTGTGTTTATCTGCCTCTGTGTTTGTCTGCCTCTGTATCTGCCCCTGTGTTTATCTGCCTCTGTGTTTGTCTGCCTCTGTATCTGCCTGTGTTTGTCTGCCTCTGTATCTGCCCCTGTGTTTGTCTGCCTCTGTATCTGCCTGTGTTTGTCTGCCTCTGTATCTGCCCCTGTGTTTGTCTGCCTCTGTATCTGCCTGTGTTTGTCTGCCTCTGTATCTGCCCCTGTGTTTGCCTGCCTCTGTATCTGCCTGTGTTTGTCTGCCTCTGTATCTGCCCCTGTGTTTGTCTGCCTCTGTGTTTGTCTGCCTCTGTATCTGCCTCTGTGTTTGTCTGCCTCTGTATCTGCCCCTGTGTTTGTCTGCCTCTGTGTTTGTCTGCCTCTGTATCTGCCTCTGTGTTTGTCTGCCTCTGTATCTGCCTGTGTTTGTCTGCCTCTGTATCTGCCCCTGTGTTTGCCTGCCTCTGTATCTGCCCCTGTGTTTGTCTGCCTCTGTGTTTGTCTGCCTCTGTATCTGCCTCTGTGTTTGTCTGCCTCTGTATCTGCCCCTGTGTTTGTCTGCCTCTGTATCTGCCTCTGTGTTTGTCTGCCTCTGTATCTGCCTCTGTGTTTGTCTGCCTCTGTATCTGCCTCTGTGTTTGTCTGCCTCTGTATCTGCCTCTGTGTTTGTCTGCCTCTGTATCTGCCTCTGTGTTTGTCTGCCTCTGTATCTGCCTCTGTGTTTGTCTGCCTCTGTATCTGCCTCTGTGTTTGTCTGCCTCTGTATCTGCCTCTGTGTTTGTCTGCCTCTGTGTTTGTCTGCCTCTGTATCTGCCTCTGTGTTTGTCTGCCTCTGTATCTGCCCCTGTGTTTGTCTGCCTCTGTGTTTGTCTGCCTCTGTATCTGCCTCTGTGTTTGTCTGCCTCTGTATCTGCCTGTGTTTGTCTGCCTCTGTATCTGCCCCTGTGTTTGCCTGCCTCTGTATCTGCCTCTGTGTTTGTCTGCCTCTGTATCTGCCTCTGTGTTTGTCTGCCTCTGTATCTGCCTCTGTGTTTGTCTGCCTCTGTATCTGCCTCTGTGTTTGTCTGCCTCTGTATCTGCCCCTGTGTTTGTCTGCCTCTGTATCTGCCTCTGTGTTTGTCTGCCTCTGTATCTGCCTCTGTGTTTGTATGCCTCTGTATCTGCCTCTGTGTTTGTCTGCCTCTGTATCTGCCCCTGTGTTTGTCTGCCTCTGTATCTGCCTCTGTGTTTGTCTGCCTCTGTATCTGCCTCTGTGTTTGCCTGCCTCTGTATCTGCCTCTGTGTTTGTCTGCCTCTGTATCTGCCTCTGTGTTTGTCTGCCTCTGTATCTGCCCCTGTGTTTGTCTGCCTCTGTATCTGCCCCTGTGTTTGTCTGCCTCTGTGTTTGTCTGCCTCTGTATCTGCCTCTGTGTTTGTCTGCCTCTGTATCTACCCCTGTGTTTGTCTGCCTCTGTGTTTGTCTGCCTCTGTATCTGCCTCTGTGTTTGTCTGCCTCTGTATCTGCCTGTGTTTGTCTGCCTCTGTATCTGCCCCTGTGTTTGCCTGCCTCTG